>NW_027176154.1:1072742-1117742 GCF_023055335.1 Clinocottus analis | reverse complement strand
TAGTACTCAGTCCTGTCTGGAGGTACTAGTACTTAGTACTCAGTCCTGTCTGGAGGTACTAGTACTCAGTCCTGTCTGGAGGTACTAGTACTCAGTCCTGTCTGGAGGTACTAGTACTTAGTCCTGTCTGAAGGTACTAGTACTTAGTACTCAGTCCTGTCTGGAGGTACTAGTACTTAGTACTCAGTCCTGTCTGGAGGTACTAGTACTCAGTCCTGTCTGGAGGTACTAGTACTCAGTCCTGTCTGGAGGTACTAGTACTCAGTCCTGTCTGGAGGTACTAGTACTCAGTCCTGTCTGGAGGTACTAGTACTCAGTCCTGTCTGGAGGTACTAGTACTTAGTCCTGTCTGAAGGTACTAGTACTTAGTACTCAGTCCTGTCTGGAGGTACTAGTACTTAGTACTCAGTCCTGTCTGGAGGTACTAGTACTTAGTACTCAGTCCTGTCTGGAGGTACTAGTACTCAGTCCTGTTTGGAGGTACTAGTACTCAGTCCTGTCTGGAGGTACTAGTACTCAGTCCTGTCTGGAGGTACTAGTACTCAGTCCTGTCTGGAGGTACTAGTACTTAGTCCTGTCTGAAGGTACTAGTACTTAGTACTCAGTCCTGTCTGGAGGTACTAGTACTCAGTCCTGTCTGGAGGTACTAGTACTCAGTCCTGTCTGGAGGTACTAGTACTTAGTACTCAGTCCTGTCTGGAGGTACTAGTACTTAGTACTCAGTCCTGTCTGGAGGTACTAGTACTTAGTACTCAGTCCTGTCTGGAGGTACTAGTACTTAGTACTCAGTCCTGTCTGGAGGTACTAGTACTCAGTCCTGTCTGGAGGTACTAGTACTCAGTCCTGTCTGGAGGTACTAGTACTTAGTCCTGTCTGAAGGTACTAGTACTTAGTACTCAGTCCTGTCTGGAGGTACTAGTACTTAGTACTCAGTCCTGTCTGGAGGTACTAGTACTCAGTCCTGTCTGGAGGTACTAGTACTCAGTCCTGTCTGGAGGTACTAGTACTCAGTCCTGTCTGGAGGTACTAGTACTCAGTCCTGTCTGGAGGTACTAGTACTCAGTCCTGTCTGGAGGTACTAGTACTTAGTCCTGTCTGAAGGTACTAGTACTTAGTACTCAGTCCTGTCTGGAGGTACTAGTACTTAGTACTCAGTCCTGTCTGGAGGTACTAGTACTTAGTACTCAGTCCTGTCTGGAGGTACTAGTACTCAGTCCTGTCTGGAGGTACTAGTACTCAGTCCTGTCTGGAGGTACTAGTACTCAGTCCTGTCTGGAGGTACTAGTACTCAGTCCTGTCTGGAGGTACTAGTACTTAGTCCTGTCTGAAGGTACTAGTACTTAGTACTCAGTCCTGTCTGGAGGTACTAGTACTTAGTACTCAGTCCTGTCTGGAGGTACTAGTACTCAGTCCTGTCTGGAGGTACTAGTACTCAGTCCTGTCTGGAGGTACTAGTACTCAGTCCTGTCTGGAGGTACTAGTACTCAGTCCTGTCTGGAGGTACTAGTACTCAGTCCTGTCTGGAGGTACTAGTACTCAGTCCTGTCTGGAGGTACTAGTACTTAGTCCTGTCTGAAGGTACTAGTACTTAGTACTCAGTCCTGTCTGGAGGTACTAGTACTTAGTACTCAGTCCTGTCTGGAGGTACTAGTACTCAGTCCTGTCTGGAGGTACTAGTACTCAGTCCTGTCTGGAGGTACTAGTACTTAGTCCTGTCTGAAGGCACTAGTACTTAGTACTCAGTCCTGTCTGGAGGTACTAGTACTCAGTCCTGTCTGGAGGTACTAGTACTTAGTACTCAGTCCTGTCTGGAGGTACTAGTACTTAGTACTCAGTCCAGTCTGGAGGTACTAGTACTTAGTACTCAGTGCAGTCTGGAGGTACTAGTACTCAGTCCTGTCTGGAGGTACTAGTACTCAGTCCTGTCTGGAGGTACTAGTACTTAGTACTCAGTCCTGTGTGGAGGTACTAGTACTCAGTCCTGTCTGGAGGTACTAGTACTCAGTCCTGTCTGGAGGTACTAGTACTCAGTCCTGTCTGGAGGTACTAGTACTTAGTACTCAGTCCAGTCTGGAGGTACTAGTACTTAGTACTCAGTGCAGTCTGGAGGTACTAGTACTTAGTACTCAGTCCTGTCTGGAGGTACTAGTACTCAGTCCTGTCTGGAGGTACTAGTACTTAGTACTCAGTCCTGTCTGGAGGTACTAGTACTCAGTCCAGTCTGGAGGTACTAGTACTTAGTACTCAGTCCAGTCTGGAGGTACTAGTACTTAGTACTCAGTCCTGTCTGGAGGTACTAGTACTCAGTACTCAGTCCTGTCTGGAGGTACTTAGTACTCAGTACTCAGTCCTGTCTGGAGGTACTTAGTACTCAGTACTCAGTCCTGTCTGGAGGTACTTAGTACTCAGTACTCAGTCCTGTCTGGAGGTACTAGTACTTAGTACTCAGTCCTGTCTGGAGGTACTTAGTACTCAGTACTCAGTCCTGTCTGGAGGTACTAGTACTTAGTACTCAGTCCTGTCTGGAGGTACTAGTACTCAGTACTCAGTCCTGTCTGGAGGTACTAGTACTCAGTACTCAGTCCTGTCTGGAGGTACTAGTACTCAGTACTCAGTCCTGTCTGGAGGTACTAGTACTCAGGACTCAGTCCTGTCTGGAGGTACTAGTACTCAGTACTCAGTCCTGTCTGGAGGTACTAGTACTCAGTCCTGTCTGGAGGTACTAGTACTCAGTCCTGTCTGGAGGTACTAGTACTCAGTCCTGTCTGGAGGTACTAGTACTCAGTCCTGTCTGGAGGTACTAGTACTCAGTCCTGTCTGGAGGTACTAGTACTCAGTCCTGTCTGGAGGTATTAGTACTCAGTCCTGTCTGGAGGTACTAGTACTCAGTCCTGTCTGGAGGTACTAGTACTCAGTCCTGTCTGGAGGTACTAGTACTTAGTACTCAGTCCTGTCTGGAGGTACTAGTACTCAGTACTCAGTCCTGTCTGGAGGTACTAGTACTCAGTACTCAGTCCTGTCTGGAGGTACTAGTACTCAGTACTCAGTCCTGTCTGGAGGTACTAGTACTCAGTCCTGTCTGGAGGTACTAGTACTCAGTCCTGTCTGGAGGTACTAGTACTTAGTACTCAGTCCTGTCTGGAGGTACTTAGTACTCAGTACTCAGTCCTGTCTGGAGGTACTAGTACTCAGTCCTGTCTGAAGGTACTAGTACTCAGTCCTGTCTGGAGGTACTAGTACTCAGTCCTGTCTGGAGGTACTAGTACTCAGTCCTGTCTGGAGGTACTAGTACTCAGTACTCAGTCCTGTCTGGAGGTACTAGTACTCAGTCCTGTCTGAAGGTACTAGTACTCAGTCCTGTCTGGAGGTACTAGTACTTAGTACTCAGTCCTGTCTGGAGGTACTAGTACTCAGTCCTGTCTGGAGGTACTAGTACTTAGTACTCAGTCCTGTCTGGAGGTACTAGTACTCAGTACTCAGTCCTGTCTGGAGGTACTAGTACTCAGTACTCAGTCCTGTCTGGAGGTACTAGTACTCAGTACTCAGTCCTGTCTGGAGGTACTAGTACTCAGTACTCAGTCCTGTCTGGAGGTACTAGTACTCAGTCCTGTCTGGAGGTACTAGTACTCAGTCCTGTCTGGAGGTACTAGTACTTAGTACTCAGTCCTGTCTGGAGGTACTAGTACTCAGTACTCAGTCCTGTCTGGAGGTACTAGTACTCAGTCCTGTCTGGAGGTACTTAGTACTCAGTACTCAGTCCTGTCTGGAGGTATTAGTACTCAGTCCTGTCTGGAGGTACTAGTACTCAGTACTCAGTCCTGTCTGGAGGTACTAGTACTCAGTCCTGTCTGGAGGTACTAGTACTTAGTACTCAGTCCTGTCTGGAGGTACTAGTACTCAGTACTCAGTCCTGTCTGGAGGTACTAGTACTTAGTACTCAGTCCTGTCTGGAGGTACTTAGTACTCAGTACTCAGTCCTGTCTGGAGGTACTTAGTACTCAGTACTCAGTCCTGTCTGGAGGTACTTAGTACTCAGTACTCAGTCCTGTCTGGAGGTACTAGTACTCAGTCCTGTCTGGAGGTACTAGTACTTAGTACTCAGTCCTGTCTGGAGGTACTTAGTACTCAGTACTCAGTCCTGTCTGGAGGTACTTAGTACTCAGTACTCAGTCCTGTCTGGAGGTACTAGTATCAGTAGTAGTCTCTGACCAAGCACAGCAGCAGAGAGCGTGGTCTTGATGATGGGCAGCGAGGCGTCGTAGGCCTCGTGCAGGACGTGGACCTGCTGGTTCCGCAAGAGGTTCTTTGTCAGAATGCTCTGCAGACCCTCCAGGATCCGGACCCACTTCCTCTTCTCCACCTCGCTCTCCGCTAGAACCAGCAGTGACACCGCAGACAGCTGCGAGATCAACTGTGACGACGTCACCTGATCGTGGCAAAAACAAGGATCAAGGTCAATGCAGGTCAAAGGTCAAACAGTGAGATGTCACAGGGGGCGGGGTTTCTACCCTGAAGATGCAGGGGACGTCCTTCCTGGTGGCGTGGATCACATCCGACGCCAAGACGGAGCTGACGGAAAACTCCTCTTCTCTGCAAACACAAGAACATGTTTCCCATAAGAGCTTCCTCTGAGTCTTTACATTGTTTAAAATCACAAAGAATGATCAAAAGACTTTGTGGTGGCGGGGACGTGGTGAGGCTCAGCTGTGGAGGGAGAGGCACAGGAAGAGCCTCAGCTGTTCGGACCACCGATCCTCTGATTGAAAGATGGACATGCTAACCACTGAGCCACAATCGCCCCAGGATGGAGGCGAGTGAGGAGAGCAATAGGCAAAGTCTGCCAGCGCGTGCAGCGCACATAAAAGCATTCATTACACGATACCGTGAGTCTGCTCGCATCATTGGTGCTGGGGGGAAACTCAGGGAGTGACAGGAGCTTGTTACAGGGTTCTTACACATTTTGACCAATGGATTTCCATGACTTTTCCATGACTTTAAACCAAATGTCATGACCAAACATTTAGTGAAATCTTGGGATATACACATGGAAAATTGAGAAAATGTAGTATTAAAATGAACAATGAGAATTACAAAGCATACAGCATAGCATAAATGACACAAATGAATGATAGGCTTACGTATAAACATCGGGCCTTTGTGTCAACACGCTGGACAACGTGAGACTCTTGAACAGAGATACGAGCGTTTGCTTTCGCCACAAGCAAATTGTGCCGCGATCTGGCTATCGGGGAACATCCGGCGAAAGAGCAGACTGGCATCTTTGGATGATTTAAAAGAAAATTGCGAATTGGCAACCTTCAGTGCCCACATTACCTCCACAGCGAGAACGTCATTTTTCGTCACAGCGCCATCGGTTAACGCGTCTGCTTGTTGGCCGACGCGAGCAGCGCGCTCGGCGTAGCAGTTGCCGTGGCCGCTGTGGCGAAAAGGCCGGAGATAGAGGTCACTGTCGCTCCGCTAGCAGCAGCGCTCCGATGTAGCTCCCTTTGCAGGTTGATGCCGCCTCCACCATGTTTGAAATTTCAAACGATTTGCCTCCACACAGCCTGCATTCTGCTCTTGGTCGGTTGTAACCCATGCTTTGTATTTATCCATATTAGGGCCGACACTAACGATTATTTTATTCATCGATTAAATCGGTTGATTATTTTTTTGATTAATTAGATAAAAAAATAATAACTTTAAAGCAATAATTTGCAACCTTTTTTACATAAACAGTACACATTCATAGTGCAAAAGAATCTTAACATTAAAGAATTTATAAAAAATAAAGAAATACAAAAAAGAAAACTTAACAGGATTTGTCAGAACTTGTTCTCTACACTCACAGACATGCACACTCACATGCACAGACACACACACTCACACTGACACGCACACATGCACAGACACACACATGCACAGACACACACAGACATGCACACTCACACTGACATGCACAGACACACACATGCACAGACACACACTCAGCACTCAGAGAACAAGAGATGACATTCCAGAAGTAACACTCAATGTATCAACGGATAACTTACAGACTGCGCACTAAAGGTTAAGGTTGTTCATTAGATATGGAACTACAAATCCCAGCAGCACTTCCTCTGCATGAAGCCTCATTATATCAGACTGTTGAACGCAGGTCTGTGTTCTGCACCTCAGAGGAGATGTTTACGCGTTGCTTCTCTTGAAGCGGTATTTTAAAACAAAGACGTTATCTAACCCAACAGCTCAAACACGGGAATGAAGGACTAGCTAACGAGCTAACACAACGGTTAGCCTAGCTGCTAGGTTATTGTACACGCAACGCGACTATACAGCGACATAGAGAGGAAACAGGGCTGCACCAGAACCTTCTGGACCTCCAGTCTGCTCCACTCAACTGTTCTGTTCAATACTCAAACATCTCCGCGACTTATTGAGCAGCGTAATAATCACGCGACACAACGAATCAACAATGAAATACGTTGCCAACTTTTTTAATAATCGATTTTCATCAATTTTATCGATTCGTTGTTGCAGCCCTAATCCAGATGTAGCCAGGCATTGTTGAAGCGACACTTCCCTGGCATAGTGAATTACACCGCTCAGAACCGAGCTGCTGTTGCTCCAGGAGGTAGCTCAGGTAAGCGGACGGCATGTCACGTGTTCAGGTGCGTTCACTCGCAGCGCGAATAATTCACGCTCCGAGCTATGCCTGTTTATATCTTTCTTTTAAAAGCATATTTAAAACTCAGCGTAAATGAACGACATTAACATATGAATATAACACATTTACATGACTTTTCCATGACTTTTGGGATTTTATTTTTTTCCATGACTTTTTCAGGCCTGGAAATTAGCATTTTAAAATTCCAGGACTGTTCCAGGTTTTTCATGGACATACGAACACTGTTGTTAATATTCCATCTGAAAATCTTCTGGAGTTTACAGCGTCTGACAGTCACCTGAGATCCAGCACCAGACTGGCCCCTACGCCCGGCTGGGTGGACTTCCCCTCTGGAATGTCGTAGAGGAAAAGTTTACAGTCAGAGACCAAGGCGAAGGCTCGCTGCCAGCCCTTCTTCACGCCACTGGGCTTTGGGATCTGAAATAAAGACAGCAGCATGTCAGTCTGAGCAGCTTCTGTAACACTGCTGCCTGATGACCTCATCTCTTACCCTGACGTAGCCCATGTAGGCGGTGCCCATACTTCATGACCTCATCTCTTACCCTGACGTAGTCCATGTAGGCGGTGCCCATACTTCATGACCTCATCTCTTACCCTGACATAGCCCTTGTAGGCAGTGCCCATACTTCATGACCTCATCTCTTACCCTGACATAGCCCTTGTAGGCAGTGCCCATACTTCATGACCTCATCTCTTACCCTGACATAGCCCTTGTAGGCAGTGCCCATACTTCATGACCTCATCTCTTACCCTGACGTAGCCCTTGTAGGCGGTGCCGATCCCTCTCTGGACATCGATGCCCTGCGGCCTCTTGGCATGCTCTGCTGGGATTGGACAGACCAGGGGGGCGTGGTCTTTACAGGAAACGTGGCAGATGAAGGAGCACACTGAAGAGAGACAGACAGTCAGGACCTTTGGGTGATCCAGTCTGGGACATGTGATCACCGATGTTCATCTTTAATTTGTCATTTTTTTAAAGATTATTCCAGGTGTGCGAGGCTGCGGTCGTGAGGACGGTTAGCGAGGACGAGAGAGAATGGTGTAGTTGGTTGATTTGAGGCCTTTCTATACTTTCACACAGCTTATAAGAGAAGTATACTCAGCTGGAACGAATGTCAACTGGGGACAACGCAGTTACCAAAAACTCAAAAAGTCTGAAGGCTTTTCTGACAACGTTGACAGTGAATCTGGTCTACCTGCTAGGAGGAGTATATCAGTGTATAAAACGTGTCATTTTACTGTTGCATGGAGTGGAGATGTCTTCAGGACTGGACTCTGATCCAACATATGAAATTGAATGCAAATTGGACCAAGTACACTAATGCAACAATTTCCTTTTTAAAGCAAAAGATGCTTTTTCGCCACTGCATTATGGTAACATAGTTCTACAAAACATGTAAAGTTTACCATCACAAGGTTCTTAAGATTGTGCTGACCAAATTTGAAGTGTTGATCCGGTGGAATCTGTAGCAGGAGTTAGTTCAAGTGCTTGGAAATGGCCCAAAACAGCATATTCAATTCAAATAGCAGACTTCCTTTTAGGTTTTGGTTTTACCCCCAGAAGTCTGCACGTTATGTAATTTCATACATCTAGGGACCACAGCCATGTTCAAAACCCATAAAACATGAATCTTCACCACTTCTGATACAAGTACCAAGTGTTTTACGCTTTCAAGCTTCTTTAGCCACTTCATTAAAAGAATAATTACAAACAGATTTCAATGGTCACATTGTGTCATGAGCTTTAGAGCTTAAGATCACAAGAAGGCTGTTCGTTAATGAGCAACTGTTACCTGGAGGCCAAAGTGTGCATTAGTGCATGTCATGTACCTTCACAGGCGTATCCCTGTCTGAGGAGTCCCACCATCAGCGAGGTGCAGTGTGTGCACTGAGTCGGACTGGAGAAGGTCTTGATGCTGAGCTGGTGAGCTTTGGGCTGTGAACATAACACACAAACATGATACTCAACATCACACTTGAATAAATAAAAAGATGCTTTTGGAAGAAAGGTTTTAAACCTGCCGAGTAAAAGATTGAGAAACGTCACTAGACAGACTGGATTACTGAAGTACCACAGTCAATCTGGACCAGTTAACAACTCCACTCATCTCTCTGGACAGCAACTACAGCGTTAAATCTATGTTACGCTTTCTACATCCACCCGGGTCCAATAGCATCTGCCAGGGTGTACTTATATCTGCCAGGTTCTGTCAGAATCCCACTGGGGTTGGCAAAGGTCCACCAGGGTCTGCTAGGGTTGGCAAAGGTCCACCAGGGTCTTCTGGGGTTGGCAAAGGTCCACCAGGGTCTTCTAGGGTTGGCAAAGGTCCACCAGGGTCTTCTAGGGTTGGCAAAGGTCCACCAGGGTATGCCAGGGTTGGGGAAGGTCCACCAGGGTCTGCTAGGGTTGGGGAAGGTCCACCAAGGTATGCTAGGGTTGGGGAAGGTTCACCAGGGTCTTCTAGGGTTGGGGAAGGTCCACCAGAGTATGCTAGGGTTGGCAAAGGTCCACCAGGGTCTTCTGGGGTTGGCAAAGGTCCACCAGGGTCTTCTAGGGTTGGCAAAGGTCCACTAGGGTCTTCTAGGGTTGGGGAAGGTCCACCAGGGTATGCTAGTGTTGGGGAAGGTTCACCAGGGTCTTCTAGGGTTGGGGAAGGTCCACCAGGGTCTTCTAGGGTTGGGGAAGGTCCACCAGGGTATGCTAGGGTTGGGAAAGGTCCACCAGGGTCTTCTGGGGTTGGGGAAGGTCCACCAGGGTCTGCTAGGGTTGGGGAAGGTCCACCAGGGTCTGCTAGGGTTGGGGAAGGTCCACCAGGGTCTGCTAGGGTTGGGGAAGGTCCACCAGGGTCTGCTAGGGTTGGGGAAGGTCCACCAGGGTATGCCAGGGTTGGGGAAGGTCCACCAGGGTCTGCTAGGGTTGGGGAAGGTTCACCAGGGTCTTCTAGGGTTGGGGAAGGTCCACCAGGGTATGCCAGGGTTGGGGAAGGTCCACCAGGGTCTTCTAGGGTTGGGGAAGGTCCACCAGGGTATGCCAGGGTTGGGGAAGGTCCACCAGGGTCTTCTAGGGTTGGGGAAGGTCCACCAGGGTATGCTAGGGTTGGGGAAGGTTCACCAGGGTCTTCTGGGGTTGGCAAAGGTCCACCAGGGTCTTCTAGGGTTGGCAAAGGTCCACTAGGGTCTTCTAGGGTTGGGGAAGGTCCACCAGGGTATGCTAGTGTTGGGGAAGGTTCACCAGGGTCTTCTAGGGTTGGGGAAGGTCCACCAGGGTCTTCTAGGGTTGGGGCAGGTCCACCAGGGTATGCTAGGGTTGGGGAAGGTCCACCAGGGTATGCTAGGGTTGGGAAAGGTCCACCAGGGTCTTCTGGGGTTGGGGAAGGTCCACCAGGGTCTGCTAGGGTTGGGGAAGGTCCACCAGGGTCTGCTAGGGTTGGGGAAGGTCCACCAGGGTCTGCTAGGGTTGGGGAAGGTCCACCAGGGTCTGCTAGGGTTGGGGAAGGTCCACCAGGGTATGCCAGGGTTGGGGAAGGTCCACCAGGGTCTGCTAGGGTTGGGGAAGGTTCACCAGGGTCTTCTAGGGTTGGGGAAGGTCCACCAGGGTATGCCAGGGTTGGGGAAGGTCCACCAGGGTCTTCTAGGGTTGGGGAAGGTCCACCAGGGTATGCCAGGGTTGGGGAAGGTCCACCAGGGTCTTCTAGGGTTGGGGAAGGTCCACCAGGGTATGCTAGGGTTGGGGAAGGTTCACCAGGGTCTTCTAGGGTTGGCAAAGGTCCACCAGGGTCTTCTGGGGTTGGCAAAGGTCCACCAGGGTCTACTAGGGTTGGCAAAGGTTCACCAGGGTCTTCTAGGGTTGGGGAAGGTCCACCAGGGTATGCCAGGGTTGGGGAAGGTCCACCAGGGTCTGCTAGGGTTGGGGAAGGTCCACCAGGGTATGCTAGGGTTGGGGAAGGTTCACCAGGGTCTTCTAGGGTTGGGGAAGGTCCACCAGGGTATGCTAGGGTTGGCAAAGGTCCACCAGGGTCTTCTGGGGTTGGCAAAGGTCCACCAGGGTCTTCTAGGGTTGGCAAAGGTCCACCAGGGTCTTCTAGGGTTGGGGAAGGTCCACCAGGGTCTTCTAGGGTTGGGGAAGGTCCACCAGGGTATGCCAGGGTTGGGGAAGGTCCACCAGGGTCTGCTAGGGTTGGGGAAGGTCCACCAGGGTATGCTAGGGTTGGGAAAGGTCCACCAGGGTCTTCTGGGGTTGGGGAAGGTCCACCAGGGTCTGCTAGGGTTGGGGAAGGTCCACCAGGGTCTGCTAGGGTTGGGGAAGGTCCACCAGGGTCTGCTAGGGTTGGGGAAGGTCCACCAGGGTATGCCAGGGTTGGGGAAGGTCCACCAGGGTCTGCTAGGGTTGGGGAAGGTTCACCAGGGTCTTCTAGGGTTGGGGAAGGTCCACCAGGGTATGCCAGGGTTGGGGAAGGTCCACCAGGGTCTTCTAGGGTTGGGGAAGTCCACCAGGGTATGCTAGGGTTGGGGAAGGTCCACCAGGGTATGCTAGGGTTGGGGAAGGTCCACCAGGGTCTTCTAGGGTTGGGGAAGTCCACCAGGGTATGCTAGGGTTGGGGAAGGTTCACCAGGGTCTTCTAGGGTTGGGGAAGGTCCACCAGGGTATGCTAGGGTTGGGGAAGGTCCACCAGGGTCTTCTAGGGTTGGGGAAGGTCCACCAGGGTCTGCTAGGGTTGGGGAAGGTCCACCAGGGTCTGCTAGGGTTGGCAAAAGTTCACCAGGGTCTTCTAGGGTTGGAGAAGGTCCACCACGGTCCGTCGGACAGTTTACCTCCACTTGGTTGTGACTGCATAGTCAAGTATACTTTGAGCGAAGCAATTTACTGCACATGTACCACTTCCCCAAAGTACTATGACCAGAACTACTATGCTACCGTGGGGTCGGTGTCGGCTTCGGAGAATAATCAAGCTTTACTGGAACCACATTGTATTTACTATTCCTAGCCCCTCCAGATGACGTCTCACCGGGGGACACGGTAGCATACCTTTGGTGTGGTCAGTGCTGAGCTCTGGTAGGTGGGGGAGGGACTCGCTGGGACTGAAGCAGCTTTAACTTCCTGTTGAAACAAAGGGAACAAGACTAAGGACAGGTAAAGGTTCCATCAAATTGTCTTCAGTCTACATATTAGTCAAATACAATACGTTATATGGACACGAGCAGACTTATTCTGATCAATTTTCGAGATGGTGAGGCCTTTCTTTTTGTTTGTGACTGACCTCGTATTCGCAGGTTGTGGATGAAGGGGGCGTGGTCTCTGACTTCAGGGGGGTGGAGTCGATGTCCGTGGTCTGCATGTAAAAGAGATGAAACGTTAAACACTGAAGACTGTTGACACACTTCAACATGGATGAAAACCTCTCAGTCTAACTGTTTTGTTTTTTTTACTGATGACTACAGATGGAACATAGTTATTCATTAAATACTCATTATGGAAACTGTCATTGTGAAGGTATTTAGTAATGTTGGCAACATCAAATGAAAGTAACCCAATTAAAAATGTATTCTTCAGTCAAACTAAATTAAGTTGTCAAATTTAAAGCTTTAAAGTTTTTTCCAATATTTATCGGTTACATTTAGTAATATGCATTAGTCTTTAATAGTCCAAAAGAAAAAAAGAAGACGTTTGCTGACCAGCCATATAGCTTTAAAAAGGTCTGAAACCGAGGATCCATTTGATCATTCTCTGGTCTCACGCCGATTGAAAACATACAATCCATCAACGAACCTTTTTGCCAATAACGTCATCTTCACTTTACAGTGTTCTTCTGTGTTAATGATTCAGTGTGATTGTAGGAGGACGTGAATACAACGTAAACATTGAAAGCAGCTTTTCTATAATTGCTTTGAAACAGTGGTTTGGTTTTCCTCAAATTGTCCCAATCAGCTGTCTACTAGTTTATACTCAGCTGTTCTCTTGTTTACTGCTTGTTTACTGATTGTTTTTTCATCATTGATGATTATTATGGATGAACCTCAGCAATAATGATATGAATATGGGTTTCATATTTCACTGATTTATGAACAAGGGGGCAGTATCTGTGCCTCATTAAAATAATTAGATGTGACCTGGTAGTTTCATTGAAGACAACCATGGGATATGGTCAAAAGCTCTACAAGTGGCCAACAATATTTCACCAGATAGCAGTACCGTTCAAAGGCAGCTACAATCTTTCGCAAGCTAACAGCCTGTGATGGCGTTCCTATCGGCTCATTGGCTGCTTGCAGCATGTGATCAACACACTGATGCTTCTGAGAGCCAATCTAGTGAAAGGCGGCTAAACAGGTGTGAGGTCATCGGGTTAAAGATTACATCACCTTAAACTGGAGGTTAGCTACAATAAACAACATACTATTAGCTTGCTACAATTAATGGTTAAAGCTAGCAGCCAGCAGCTAGTTTTTACATTTTGTTGGGTATCTACTTGCAGGGTATTGTGGGTAAGGGTATTGGTATGCAGGGTATTGTGGGTAAGGGTATTGGTATGCAGGGTATTGTGGGTAAGGGTATTGGTATGCAGGGTATTGTGGGTAAAGGTATTGGTATGCAGGGTATTGTGGGTAAGGGTATTGGTATGCAGGGTATTGTGGGTAAAGGTATTGGTATGCAGGGTATTGTGGGTAAAGGTATCTGTATGCAGGGTATTGTGGGTAAAGGTATTGGTAAGCAGGGTATCGTGGGTAAGGTTATTGGTATGCAGGGTATTGTGGGTAAGGTTATTGGTATGCAGGGTATTGTGGGTAAGGTTATTGGTATGCAGGGTATTGTGGGTAAAGGTATTGGTATGCAGGGTATTGTGGGTAAAGGTATTGGTATGCAGGG
The DNA here is from genome assembly GCF_023055335.1 of Clinocottus analis. Lineage (NCBI taxonomy): Eukaryota > Metazoa > Chordata > Actinopteri > Perciformes > Cottidae > Clinocottus > Clinocottus analis. Next base: position 1,104,195 of record NW_027176154.1, on the reverse strand, counting down.
TATTGTGGGTAAAGGTATTGGTATGCAGGGTATTGTGGGTAAAGGTATCTGTATGCAGGGTATTGTGGGTAAAGGTATTGGTATGCAGGGTATTGTGGGTAAAGGTATTGGTATGCAGGGTATTGTGGGTAAAGGTATCTGTATGCAGGGTATTGTGGGTAAAGGTATTGGTATGCAGGGTATTGTGGGTAAAGGTATTGGTATGCAGGGTATTGTGGGTAAAGGTATTGGTATGCAGGGTATTGTGGGTAAAGGTATTGGTATGCAGGGTATTGTGGGTAAAGGTATTGGTATGCAGGGTATTGTGGGTAAAGGTATTGGTATGCAGGGTATTGTGGGTAAAGGTATTGGTATGCAGGGTATTGTGGGTAAAGGTATTGGTATGCAGGGTATTGTGGGTAAGAGTATCTGTATGCAGGGTATTGTGGGTAAGGTTATCGATATGCAGGGTATTGTGGGTAACACGGCAGATGAACTTACGTCTTCCCAGAGGGCGAACAGCGAAGAGGAGGAGCAAACGGACGCCTCCGTGTTGCAGAGAGAAACAAACAGCTTCAGAGACTACACCCGAGTGACATCATCACGTGACATCATGTGACCTGCTGCTTGGTGAGTTCTGGGTTCTTAACTGTGATGGTTTAACACCAGATACTTCATATTCTCCTGTTATAAGCGTTGTAATATTGTTGCTATTGTTTTGTTTCGGGATACATTGGAGCCGGAGGAGGAATATGCGGCGAGAAAACTAATGCCAGAACTTTGAGAAAAAAACTTGAATGTTCTCAGAGATTAGACTCACACACAGCTCAACACTGTGGTAACGCGTTTAACATTTGAATAGTGAAGAGAAGGCGTACATAGAAGGTTGTAACGTCAACGCTTCACAGACTTTATATTATTATAACCCTAACCCTGTATCCCAGCAGTTCATCTTCATGTGACCCCTTTGGGGGCTCTGGGCCTCAGGTTGAGAGCCACTCTATTAAAAAGGTCACAAGGAAAAGAGGCTGGAAACAACTGTCGGGCCAGACAGGTGAGACAGACAGGTCCGACAGACAGCCAGGTCAGACAGATAGGTGACAGATAGGTGACTCACTCTGAAGGTGAGATCAGGAGCCAAAGGAGACGTGTTGAAATATTCAAATATGGAGTCTTGGAAGTCTGGAAGCTTTAGACCTGCAGAAAGAGCGGTTAGAAGTGAACACATGAATGAGTCACTTGGTGGAACCTAATTCACTTCACCTTCAGCCCGTGAACTGGACCCTGAGGGCCCACCAGGTGGGACTCCAGAGGCCCATGAACTGGACCCTGAGGGACTCCAACTTATCTGACCTTTGTCAGAGCGGGAGCGGCTGTCCTCCATCTCTTTCTTTAGACTTTCCACCTGCTCCCTCATCTCCCAACTCCTCTCGTCAGACTCCTTTAGCTTACTGCAGACAGACAGGTAGACAGACAGGTGAGGAGACAGGCAGATGAGGAAGGAGAAAGTGTTAACTCTCTGTGTGATCTCTGACCTCTCCAGGTTGATGTTGGCAACTTTAACTTTGCGCAGTTCCTCCTGAACCAGCTGTTTGGCTCTAATCTCTGCATCCAGAGCCGACTGGAGCTCCAGGCGAGCCGACATGTCCAACTTCTGACTGCGACGCACCTTCCACAGGGGATCCTGCAAGGGTGAGGCAGTCAGTCTCTACAGACAGAGGCAGTCAGTCTCTACAGACAGAGGCAGTCAGTCTCTACAGACAGAGGCAGTCAGTCTCTACAGACAGAGGCAGTCAGTCTCTACAGACAGAGGCAGTCAGTCTCTACAGACAGAGGCAGTCAGTCTCTACAGACAGAGGCAGTCAGTCTCTACAGACAGAGGCAGTCAGTCTCTACAGACAGAGGCAGTCAGTCTCTACAGACAGAGGCAGTCAGTCTCTACAGAGCCATGCAAAGTAGTCACCCACGAACCTGGAATTAAAATTGATTTAGATGTATGCATATAAGCCTGAAGGTTAAGGAGCCAATACCTTCCTGACTGAGGTACCACTCCTTGACAGAGGCACCACTCTTTGCCAGAGGCACCACTACCTGACAGAGGTACCACTACCTGACAGAGGTACTAATCTGTGTGGGATCTGTAGTGTTGCTACTGGGTCCATACGAGTTCTGTGTGTATGTGTGTGTTACCAGAGGTCTTGTTCCTAGACTGGAGCTGCGCAGGGTTTCCAGCTCCTCCGTCATCTTGGTGGCCAAAGCCTGAAGATAGCCTCGAGCATCCTTCTCATCACTTACCCTGTACAAAACAGAAACACGTTAACATGCTAATAACACAGAGCACCTCCTCCTGGTCCACCGGACACACATTAATAACAGAGCCCCTCCTGGTCGGACTCACCACTGGATGATCTCTGCGATCTGAGCCTCCCAGTGAGCCACACTCTCCCTCTTAGACGACAGATCCTGCAGGTCGTTCTCCAGCTGACGATTCTGAGCCGTCAGCTGATCCACAAAGTTACACAGCTAAGAGACAAGAACTGTTACAAGCTGTAATGTGCAGTCACAGCATTTAACATACTTGATTGATGGACTACTGTACTTATGGACTTCAGGAACTGTACTTGAATACAAAGTTACTTCAGGACTTGACTACAGTACTTCACCTTGTCAGTTTCAGCCGTTAGTTTGCGGTTTTCTTCTGTCAGAAGGTTTCTCTCTCGTTCAGATTTCTCCTTCAGAGCTGAAACAGCTTCATCCATCTCTGCTTGTCTGCAGGACAAAACAAAACCTGGGTCAGGACTCACCTGCCCCCCTTGCTGACCTGGGTCAGGACTCGCCTGCCCCTCTTGCTGACCTGGGTCAGGACTCACCTGTCCCTCTTGGCCTTGTCCAGCTTGTCTCGTAGCTGCAGCAGCTCCTTGTTGCTGGTGAGCTGGGCCCCCTCAGACTCATGCAGGTCTTTACGGAGGTGTTTTATCTCCGAGGAGTGGGAGGAGTCTCTCCTGAGCAGCTCCTCCTCGTAGAACAGGCTCTTAGTATCCAGATCGGCCTTCAGACGGGACAGCTCCTGCTGGAACTCTGCCCCTCCAGCTGCCGCTCCCCGACCCTGCTGAGACCAGACCAGAACCACAATCACCCACTTCTGTTCGTTTAGTAATAACCACTTAACCACAATTATTTTTAGATAGTTTTAGTCACCGGTGAATTACTTTGCAAAAGAGCCCAGAATCACATATGACAAACTTCCTTCAGGGCTTTACAGTCTGTACTTATGACATCCTGTCCCAGGACCTCACATCGGATCAGGATCAACTCCCCAAATAAAGACAGTAAGATCCATTTAACAGGAAAAAGGAAGAACCTTCATAGAGCAACAAAGGAGGATCAATAGATGTCATGTGACCAGAATGAACGTAACAGAGTTACAGCTCATTAAATGAACATGACAGAAACTATTCATATAATGAGTAGTATACATATGATACATATACTGAGTAGTTCACACAAGGTACATATACTGAGTAGTATACACATGGTACATATAATGAGTAGGATACACATGGTACATACGAGTAATATACACATGGTACATGTAATGCGTTGTATACACATGGAGCGCGATGAGCTAGTGGAGCCGATCCTCTGATTGAAGCCCACCTATCACTGATCCAGTTATATTTTAATAATTCATCTCATAATGTTGTCTCCAGTTACAGCCGATAAGAATATCTTAATCAATCTTCTAATGTATTCATCCCAGAGAACGCCGTCAGGAAGCAGATGAGGGTCATTGTGTTACTTGTATAACATCATGAAACTATATTCAGTCAAGAAAGTTGATCAAATAAAAACATGTTTCACAAGTTAAGAAGTAGTGTGTGTGTGTGTGTGTGTGTGTGTGTGTGTGTGTGTGTGTGTGTGTGTCCTCTGACCTGGACATGCTGCAGCTCTGCCTCCAGCTGTTTGCAGTACACCTCGCTGTGCTCCCTCAGCTTCCTCTCTTTCTGCGCCTCGGCCTTTGCATCGTCCAATTGGGCCTCCAGCTGACAAACACACAGAACGCTTTTATTCTGAAGGACAAGTGACTGGTGTCGAGAGATCAAGGACTACGGCGCCCCCTAGGAGTCATGAGCTTACATCAGGGTTCAGCCCAAGTCTCGTCCTGTTGTTCTGCGTGATAGTGATCACAGATTAAACTCCATCCATCCATCCATTATCTTAACCGCTTATCCTCATTAGGGTCGCGGGGCGCTGGAGCCGATCCCAGCTGTCAAAGGGCGAAGGCAGAGTTCACCCTGGACAAGTCTCCAGTCCATCACAGGACAGACATAGAGACAGACAACCATTCACGCTCACATTCACACCTACGGGCAATTTAGAGTCCAATTAACCTATGCAGCATGTCTTTGGACTGTGGGAGGAAGCCGGAGAACCTGGAGAGAACCCACGCTGCCACGGAGAGATTAAACTCAAGTTCTATATTTTGCTTCTGAGTCTCATTCTGGTTAAAACATGTTTCCCTCAATAACTTTTATTATAACTACAACCAGAGTGCTGGAGAGTAAACGCTCGTACATCATGTTGCTCCTTCAGTCCTTCTTCAGGAAAGCGATTTGGGCTGTTTAGTCAGAATGTCTCAGATCAGTGTGTGCTGGGTCCTCTGCTGGTGAACTGGAGGAACTACAGCTGATGCTTCCGTTGGACCTTACCTTGTATTAATATGATTAACCTCCATGCCGGTTAACCTCCATGTTGGTTTTCCAGCGCATTATGATGTTTATGAAGCCATCTTTCTCTTACCTCCTTGCGGTTCTTCTCGGTCTTGCGGATCTCCTGTCTCATGGCGTCCATCTTCTGCAGGACGGCCTCCATCTCCTCCTCTTTGTCCCGGAGCTGGCGGGACAGACGCTGTTTGGAGGAGCGCAGGTCGGCCGTCCTCTCCGACAGATCTGAGAACTCCTGCAGGGCCAGCTTCCTCTGAGAGTGAGCCTCCTTCAGCTCCTTGGTCTGACTCCTCAGACGCTCCAGCGAGTCCACTAGCTGCTGCTCACATAGACCAGGAGAGTCAGGACCCTGTTGCTGGACTATATACAATATAGTCTGTTGAACTTAATCCTAGAAACCTAAACCTGGTCCTATTAGACCTGGTCCTATTGGGCCTAGTCCTATTAGACATAGTCCTATTAGACCTAGTCCTATTAGACCTAGTCCTATTAAACCTGGTCCTCTTAGACCTGGCCCTGTTAGACCTGGCCCTGTTAGACCTGGTCCTATTAAACCTGGTCCTATTAAACCTGGTCCTATTAGACCTGGTCCTATTAGACCTGGTCCTATTAGACCTGGTTCTATTAGACCTGGTTCTATTAGACCAGGTCCGAGTAGACCTGGTCCTAGCTGAGGTTATTATATGTAGTCTGGTAGACCAGAGACCAGAACCAGTGATGTGAAATACCTTGTGGACTTCGTCCTTCTCCTGTCTCAGGGTCTTCACCTGCCTCTCCAGGCTCTTCAGTTTGGAGGCGGAGCTCTCATAGTCCTGTCTGAGGGTAACCGCCTCCTCCAGTTGGTGCTCCAGCCTATCAGAGTCTACCACAGAAGAGGGGCGGGGCTTACTCGCCTGATGGATATTGACTGCTGAAGATGACCAAAGCTAAATCTGCAGTCATTGCTGCTAGTACTGCTACAAGTACTGTTTCTAGTGCTGCTACAAGTACTGCTACAAGTACTGTTTCTAGTGCTGCTACAAGTACTGCTACAAGTACTGTTACTAGTACTGCTACAAGTACTGTTACTAGTGCTGCTACAAGTACTGCTACAAGTACTGTTTCTAGTACTGCTACAAGTACTGTTTCTAGTGCTGCTACAAGTACTGTTTCTAGTACTGCTACAAGTACTGTTACTAGTGCTGCTACAAGTACTGTTACTAGTGCTGCTACAAGTACTGCTACAAGTACTGTTACTAGTACTGCTACAAGTACTGTTTCTAGTGCTGCTACAAGTACTGCTACAAGTACTGTTACTAGTACTGCTACAAGTACTGTTACTAGTGCTGCTACAAGTACTGCTACAAGTACTGTTTCTAGTACTGCTACAAGTACTGTTTCTAGTGCTGCTACAAGTACTGTTTCTAGTACTGCTACAAGTACTGTTACTAGTGCTGCTACAAGTACTGTTACTAGTGCTGCTACAAGTACTGTTACTAGTGCTGTTACTAGTACTGCTACAAGTACTGTTACTAGTGCTGCTACAAGTACTGCTACAAGTACTGTTTCTAGTACTGCTACAAGTACTGTTTCTAGTGCTGCTACAAGTACTGTTTCTAGTACTGCTACAAGTACTGTTACTAGTGCTGCTACAAGTACTGCTACAAGTACTGTTACTAGTGCTGCTACAAGTACTGCTACAAGTACTGTTTCTAGTACTGCTACAAGTACTGTTTCTAGTGCTGCTACAAGTACTGCTACAAGTACTGTTACTAGTACTGCTACAAGTACTGTTACTAGTGCTGCTACAAGTACTGTTTCTAGTACTGCTACAAGTACTGTTTCTAGTGGTGCTACAAGTACTGCTACAAGTACTGTTACTAGTACTGTTCTAGTACTGTTACTAGTACTGCTAAATGTACTGTTACTAGTGCTGCTACAAGTACTGTTTCTAGTACTGCTACAAGTACTGTTACTAGTACTGCTACAAGTACTGTTTCTAGTACTGCTACAAGTACTGTTTCTAGTGCTGCTACAAGTACTGTTTCTAGTGCTGCTACAAGTACTGTTTCTAGTGCTTCTACAAGTACTGCTACTAGTACTGTTTCTAGTACTGCTACAAGTACTGTTTCTAGTGCTGCTACAAGTACTGTTTCTAGTGCTGCTACAAGTACTGTTTCTAGTGCTTCTACAAGTACTGCTACAAATACTGTTTCTAGTACTGTATCTAGTACTTCTATAAGTACTGTTTCTAGTACTGCTACAAGTACTGTTTCTAGAGCTGCTACAAGTACTGCTACAAGGACCGTTTCTAGTACTGCTACAAGGACTGTTTCTAGTACTGCTACAAGGACTGTTTCTAGTACTGCTACAAGGACTGTTTCTAGTACTGCTCACAAGGACTGTTTCTGGTACTGCTACAAGTACTGTTTCTAGTACTGCTACAAGTACTGTTTCTAGTACCGCTACAAGTACTGTTTCTAGTACTGATACAAGTACTGTATCTAGTACTGCTACTAGTACTGCTACAAGTACTGTTTCTAGTACTGCTACAAGGACTGTTGCTAGTACTGCTACAAGGACTGTTACTTGTACTGCTGCTGAAACTGCTACCACCACTGCTCTGACCTGTCAGCTTCTTCTTCAGACGTTCGATCTCCTCGTTCAGCTTCTTGATCTCTTTGTCTCGGGTCAGAGTTCCTTCTGGAGCCGGAGCCTGCAGGGCCTGAGTGGACTCTGCAGATACAGAGGTCAGAGGTCAAGAGCCCTACCTCTAGTGAGCAGAGGTCAGGAGCTTTACCTCTAGTGAGCAGAGGTCAGGAGCTTTACCTCTAGTGAGCAGAGGTCAGGAGCTTTACCTCTAGTGAGCAGAGGTCAGGAGCCTTACAACCCTTTACACACATCTCACCCTGCAGTTTGCGGTTCAGCTCCTGTTTCTCCTGCTCCAGTCGGCGGATCCTCCTCTCGAAGGCCTCTACCTCCTGCCCCCCCGTCCCTTCCTGGCGGATCCTCCTCTCGAAGGCGTCCACCTCCTGCTCCCCTGCCTCCTCCTGGCGGAGGCTGAGCCCCGGTTGGCTGACGGAGCTGCGGTCAGCGAAACAGCTGTCGGTGGTGTAGGTGAAGCCCACGAAGGGGAGGTGCTGACCAGTGAACCCAGCGTGAGACATCGGAGGGCTGACGTCCTGCAGGAGAAACACTTCTATCATCAATGTCCACAGGCACTGAGAGACCAGAGACGGACCTGAGAGACCAGAGACGGACCTGAGAGTCCAGAGACGGACCTGAGGGACCAGAGACGGACCTGAGGGACCAGAGACGGACCTGAGAGTCCAGAGACGGACCTGAGGGACCAGAGACGGACCTGAGAGTCCAGAGACGGACCTGAGAGACCAGAGACGGACCTGAGGGACCAGAGACGGACCTGAGAGTCCAGAGACGGACCTGAGGGACCAGAGACGGACCTGAGAGTCCAGAGACGGACCTGAGGGACCAGAGAGGGACCTGAGGGACCAGAGACGGACCTGAGAGTCCAGAGACGGACCTGAGGGACCAGAGACGGACCTGAGAGTCCAGAGACGGACCTGAGAGACCAGAGACGGACCTGAGGGACCAGAGACGGACCTGAGAGACCAGAGACGGACCTGAGGGACCAGAGACGGACCTGAGGGACCAGAGACGGACCTGAGGGACCAGAGACGGACCTGAGAGTCCAGAGACGGACCTGAGAGACCAGAGACGGACCTGAGGGACCAGAGACGGACCTGAGAGTCCAGAGACGGACCTGAGAGACCAGAGACGGACATGAGAGTCCAGAGACGGACATGAGAGTCCAGAGACGGACCTGAGAGACCAGAGACGGACGTGAGAGTCCAGAGACGGACATGAGGGACCAGAGACGGACCTGAGAGACCAGAGACGGACGTGAGAGTCCAGAGACGGACATGAGGGACCAGAGACGGACCTGAGGGACCAGAGACGGACCTGAGGGACCAGAGACGGACCTGAGAGACCAGAGACGGACCTGAGAGACCAGAGACGGATCTGAGGGACCAGAGACGGACCTGAGGCGGACCTGAGAGACCAGAGACGGACCTGAGGGACCAGAGACGGACCTGAGGGATCAGAGACGGACCTGAGGGACCAGAGACGGACCTGCGGGACCAGAGACGGACCTGAGGGACCAGAGACGGACCTGAGGGACTAGGTAAACTCGGTACAGAATGCTTGCTCACTGGGTTCTTGAGGACATCGTCGTCCACGTCGAAGTTGGACGTGTCGGTGGGCGAGGACACGTCGGGGATGTACGGCGCCTCGGCAGACCGGATGTTGACCCAGTCGATCCCGCTGAAGAACGGGTGGTCTTTGAAGTCAGAGATCCCGTTTACGCCGAGGCGGCGCTCCCGGGAGCACAGCAGGCGCTGGATCAGGTCCTTGGCGTCCTCGGACACGTCGGCCACATGGGACGGGAACTGGAAACGCTCCTGGAGACAATCAGGGAGGAGACACACAGTGAGGAGACGTGAGGAGACAAGAGGAGACACATGGTGAGGAGACAAGAGGAGACACATGGTGAGGAGACAAGAGGAGACACATGGTGAGGAGACGTAAGGAGACAAGAGGAGACACATGGTGAGGAGACAAGAGGAGACACATGGTGAGGAGACAAGAGGAGACACATGGTGAGGAGACGTAAGGAGACAAGAGGAGACACATGGTGAGGAGACAAGAGGAGACACATGGTGAGGAGACAAGAGGAGACAAGAGGAGACACATGGTGAGGAGACAAGAGGAGACACATGGTGAGGAGACAAGAGGAGACACATGGTGAGGAGACGTAAGGAGACAAGAGGAGACACATGGTGAGGAGACAAGAGGAGACACATGGTGAGGAGACAAGAGGAGACACATGGTGAGGAGACGTAAGGAGACAAGAGGAGACACATGGTGAGGAGACAAGAGGAGACACATGGTGAGGAGACAAGAGGAGACAAGAGGAGACACATGGTGAGGAGACAAGAGGAGACACATGGTGAGGAGACAAGAGGAGACACATGGTGAGGAGACGTAAGGAGACAAGAGGAGACACATGGTGAGGAGACAAGAGGAGACACATGGTGAGGAGACAAGAGGAGACACATGGTGAGGAGACGTAAGGAGACAAGAGGAGACACATGGTGAGGAGACAAGAGGAGACACATGGTGAGGAGACAAGAGGAGACATATGGTGAGGAGACAAGAGGAGACACATGGTGAGGAGACGTAAGGAGACACATGGTGAGGAGACGTAAGGAGACAAGAGGAGACACATGGTGAGGAGACAAGAGGAGACACATGGTGAGGAGACAAGAGGAGACACATGGTGAGGAGACAAGAGGAGACACATGGTGAGGAGACAAGACGAGACACATGGTGAGGAGACGTAAGGAGACAAGAGGAGACACATAGTGAGGAGACGTGAGGAGACACATGGTGAGGAGACGTAAGGAGACAGGAGGAGACACATGGTGAGGAGACGTAAGGAGACAAGAGGAGACACATGGTGAGGAGACGTAAGGAGACAAGAGGAGACACATGGTGAGGAGACGTAAGGAGACACATGGTGAGGAGACAAGAGGAGACACATGGTGAGGAGACAAGAGGAGACACATGGTGAGGAGACGTAAGGAGACAAGAGGAGACACATGGTGAGGAGACACATGGTGAGGAGACGTAAGGAGACAAGAGGAGACACATGGTGAGGAGACGTGAGGAGACACATGGTGAGGAGACAAGAGGAGACACATGGTGAGGAGACGTAAGGAGACAAGAGGAGACACATGGTGAGGAGACGTGAGGAGACACATGGTGAGGAGACGTAAGGAGACACATGGTGAGGTGACGTAAGGAGACAAGAGGAGACATATGGTGAGGAGACGTAAGGAGACAAGAAGAGACACATGGTGAGGAGACGTAAGGAGACAAGAAGAGACACATGGTGAGGAGACGTAAGGAGACAAGAGGAGACACATTGTGAGGAGACACATGGTGAGGACACAAGAGGAGACACATGGTCAGAAGACGTAAGGAGACAAGAGGAGACACATGGTGAGGAGACGTGAGGAGACAAGAGGAGACACATGGTGAGGAGACGTAAGGAGACAAGAGGAGACACATGGTGAGGAGACGTGAGGAGACACATGGTGAGGAGACGTGAGGAGACAAGAGGAGACACATGGTGAGGAGACGTGAAGAGACACATGGTGAGGAGACAAGAGGAGACACATGGTGAGGAGACAAGAGGAGACACATGGTGAGGAGACGTAAGGAGACAAGAGGAGACACATGGTGAGGAGACAAGAGGAGACACATGGTGAGGAGACAAGAGGAGACACATGGTGAGGAGACAAGAGGAGACACATGGTGAGGAGACAAGAGGAGACACATGGTGAGGAGACGTAAGGAGACAAGAGGAGACACATGGTGAGGAGACAAGAGGAGACACATGGTGAGGAGACAAGAGGAGACACATGGTGAGGAGACGTAAGGAGACAAGAGGAGACACATGGTGAGGAGACAAGAGGAGACACATGGTGAGGAGACAAGAGGAGACACATGGTGAGGAGACGTAAGGAGACAAGAGGAGACACATGGTGAGGAGACACATGGTGAGGAGACAAGAGGAGACACATGGTCAGAAGACGTAAGGAGACGTGAGGAGACACATGGTGAGGAGACGTGAGGAGACGTGAGGAGACACATGGTGAGGAGACGTGAGGAGACAAGAGGAGACACATGGTGAGGACAGATGGATAATGAGACCCTCCGTCCACTGAGACGGTCCAGATTTAGAAAAGAGGAAGTAGGACGAGAGTCAAGAGACAGAACCTGGAAACAGCAGAGGAGCTGGAGGATAAATCTGTTCCTCACAATGAAGAACCTCCTCTTGGTTTGGTTCTTTCAGACTAAAACGTGTGAACATCTCTGACCTCGTGGTTCATGATCTTGCCGTAGGTCTCCACCAGCGACTCGGCGTAGAACGGCGTTTCTCCGTAGAGCATCTCGTACATGCAGACTCCCAGAGACCACCAGTCACACTCCGGTCCGTAGCGGCCCATCCCGTCCTCCATCGCCTGCAGGATCTCTGGGGAGATGTAGTCCGGAGTACCCACGGCCACGGAGGACTGCACCTGCACCGAGACCAGGGACACGAGGACGAGTCCTTAACTCTGTTGCGCGGGACTAGAGGCGGCATGAGAACCAGAGTGTTGGTGCGTTACCGTCCCGTCCTCCATCATGCGTAGACAAGAGCCGAAGTCAGCGAGGCGGATGTGACCGTTCACGTCCAGCAGGACGTTGTCGGGTTTAATATCTCTGTGAAACCATGACACGCATTCAAAAACCATCACACACTAGATAACCATTAGGTCTCACCTGTCTCAGAGAGACTGATGCCTCTAGGTGTCATGTGACTGAGCTCTCTAGTTGCAGCGGTACCATCGTAACCAGCCTCTATACCCCCCAGTGCCTCCAGTAGAACCAGTACCTGTGGATGTAGTGCTGCTGGTGGATGGAGTGGACGGCGAGCACCATCTCAGCCACGTAGAACTTGGACATGTCCTCTGGAAGACGGTCCTCAAACTTACTGAGCAGAGTCAGCAGGTCCCCGCCAACGTAGTAGTCCATCACCAGGTACTGGACCAGGAGACAAGACCAGAACCAGTAACACCACCACCAGGACTCTAGTCCTTCACCAGTCAATAACTCACTCAATATCAGTAGCACCAGTAGCACCTGTGGGAGCACGAGTAGTACTACCAGTATCAGTAGTACCAGCAGTAGCACTAGTAATCATACCAGCAGCAGTAATACCTGTAGTACCAGTAATAACCCTACCAGGAGTAGCAGTAATACCTGTAGTACCAGTAATAACCCTACCAGGAGTAGCAGTAATACCTGTAGTACCAGAAATAACCCTACCAGGAGTAGCAGTAATACCTGTAGTACCAGAAATAACCCTACCAGGAGTAGCAGTAATACCTGTAGTACCAGAAATAACCCTACCAGGAGTAGCAGTAGTACCTGTAATACCAGAAATAACCCTACCAGGAGTAGCAGTAATACCTGTAGTACCAGAAATAACCCTACCAGTAACCCTACCTTTAGCAGCAGTAGTACCTGTTGTACCAGTAATAACCCTACCAGTAGCAGCAGTAGTACCTGTTGTACCAGTAATAACCCTACCAGTAGCAGCAGTAGTACCAGTAATAACCCTACCATTAGCAGCAGTAGTACCTGTTGTACCAGTAATAACCCTACCAGTAGCCGCAGCAGTACCAGTAATAACCCTACCAGTAGCCGCAGCAGTACCAGTAATAACCCTACCAGTAGCAGCAGCAGTACCAGTAATAACCCTACCAGTAGCAGCAGCAGTACCAGAAATAACCCTACCAGGAGTAGCAGTAGTACCTGTAATACCAGAAATAACCCTACCAGGAGTAGCAGTAATACCTGTAGTACCAGTAATAACCCTACCTTTAGCAGCAGTAGTACCTGTTGTACTAGTAATAACCCTACCAGTAGCAGCAGTAGTACCTGTTGTACCAGTAATAACCCTACCAGTAGCAGCAGTAGTACCAGTAATAACCCTACCAGTAGCAGCAGCAGTACCAGTAATAACCCTACCAGTAGCAGCAGCAGTACCAGTAATAACCCTACCAGTAGCAGCAGCAGCACCAGTAATAACCCTACCAGTAGCAGCAGCAGTACCAGTAATAACCCTACCAGTAGCAGCAGCAGTACCAGTAATAACCCTACCAGTAGCAGCAGCAGTACCAGTAATAACCCTACCAGTAGCAGCAGCAGTACCAGTAATAACCCTACCAGTAGCAGCAGCAGTACCAGTAATAACCCTACCAGTAGCAGCAGCAGTACCAGTAATAACCCTACCAGTAGCAGCAGCAGTACCAGTAATAACCCTACCAGTAGCAGCAGCAGCACCAGTAATAACCCTACCAGTAGCAGCAGCAGCACCAGTAATAACCCTACCAGTAGCAGCAGCAGTACCAGTAATAACCCTACCAGTAGCAGCAGCAGTACCAGTAATAACCCTACCAGTAGCAGCAGCAGTACCAGTAATAACCCTACCAGTAGCAGCAGCAGTACCAGTAATAACCCTACCAGTAGCAGCAGCAGTACCAGTAATAACCCTACCAGTAGCAGCAGCAGTACCAGTAATAACCCTACCAGTAGCAGCAGCAGTACTGACCAGATAGTTGTCGTCCTGGAAGGCGTAGTGCAGCGTTGTGATCCACTGGCTGTCTCCTTTCACCAGAACGTCACGTTCTTCTCTGAAACACGCCGTCTGAACACAGAACATGTGTTACATGTTAGCATGTCGTATGTCTATATGGAACATGTTCCATGTAACATGCTAACAACATATCACATGTTTACATGGAACATGTAACATCCAGAAAAACAGAATCACAATATGGCTTCATGAAACACCACCAGGAGCTTCTAAGGGGAATATCTGTTGCATGTAGAACATCAGCTGCAGAACGTGGCCGTAGAACGCGTGCCGTAGAACGTGTGCCGTAGAACGTGTGCTGTAGATTGTGTGCCCTAGAACGCTAGCCATTCCGTAGAATGTGTGCTGTAGAACGCGTGTCCTAGAACACCTTCCGTAGAACAGGTGCCATAGACTGCATAACCTAGACTGCGTGTCCTAGAACGTCTGCTGTAGAACTTGTGCCCGAGAACGCTAACCGTTCTGTAGAATGTGTGCTGTAGAACGTGTGCCCTAGAACGTCTCCTGTAGAACGTGTGCCCTAGAACGCGTGGCGTGCTGTAGAACATCTCTAGTGTGCCGTACAAGGTCTACGGTAGAACGTCTACAGTAAAACATGTTCAGTAAAACGTGTGCCATATAATCTACATCTACAGTGTAACGATAGGAGAACGTCTACACGACAGTAGGACGTCTACAGTAGAACGTCTACGGTAGAACGTCTACGGTAGAACGTCTACGGTAGAACGTGACTCACCTCAGCTCTCTTCAACATCTCCCACTTGTTGAGAATCTTCATGGCGTAAACTCTCTCTGTGTGCTTCATCTTCACCACGGCAACCTGAGAGACACAGACTACTGACCCCACAGACTACTGACCCCACACACTACTGACCCCACAGACTACTGACTGGTTCAGGTCTTAATGTGGTTCAGGTCTTGATGTGGTTCAGGTCTTGATGTGGTTGGAACGTTCCAGACAGTTTTTCTTCTCTTTGACATAAAGTTCAAACAGGTTTTAACTTGGAAGTTAAACTTTACCTCAGAGAACACGATTACACACACACACACACACACACACACACACACACACACACACACACACACACACACACACACACACACACACACACACACACACACAGGAGAGGAGACGAGAAAGTCGTAACAAACAGGAAGTCGTAACAAACAGGAAGTCGTAACAAACAGGAAGTATTACCTCTCCAAAAGCTCCTCGTCCAATCACCTTCAGCATCTCAAAGTCGTCTCTGTGCAGCCGCATGTCCTTCACTGTGGTGGTGAAGGGCCTCACTGGGGACAGACACATTATACTGGTTATGCTGGTGTTATACTGGTATAACTATGGTAACATCATAGCTATTACTATTACTATTGTACTATAGTATAACTCAGTGGCCCAAAATGTCTGACTGTCCATCAAAGCTACGCGAGCCGTTGGCAGCAGCAAGGCTGTGATTGGTCCGCTAACCACGTCCTTTCTGAGTCTCTCATGTCCGGTTTCATAGCATGATACCTCTGTTTTTAAAGCCACAGCAGAAACAGGAACAATGGATCCTGTTGAAGGACGTTTGGCTGAAGAGGTCCACAAATATGAGCATTTATATATTATCTTATATACCCGTCTGACGGAGTATCAGGACACGCAGATGGAGGTGAATTCCTGGAGGGAGATATCGTGAATGTCGGTGTGCAGGTCGACTCTAAACGGTCGTTGCGCCACCTGCTGGTCTGGCGTCTGGAAAGAAGGGAACCATGAACCAAAAGGAGTCCGTCGGTGCAGCTGTGTGTCCAGACACAGTTGTAGCTGCAAGACTGTATATCGGCCTTTAAAGTCCGGGGGTCTGAACCCCGTGGGCAGGAAGTGAGGGCAGCTCGCACCTCGCTCACGGCGTCTCCTTTTGCTTTGTTCTCGTCATTTGGAGCGGCTCCGCGGGTCGTCCCCTCGCCCCGTATGCTCGTGGTGCAGCCGTGTGGTGGAGCGGCTGGTGCAGGGGGTGGTGGAGCGGGTGGTGGAGCGGGTGGTGCAGCAGGTGGTGGAGCCGTGTGGTGCAGCGGGTGGTGCAGCGGGTGGTGGAGCCGTGTGGTGCAGCGGGTGGTGCAGCAGGTGGTGGAGCCGGGTGGTGCAGCGGGTGGTGCAGCGGGTGGTGGAGCCGGGTGGTGCAGCGGGTGGTGCAGCGGGTGGTTGACTGTATGAACGTGTGTTGTTGAGTCGCTCTGTGGGCTGTAGCCACGGCCCACCTCTGCTACAGTATTACTATACTATCACTATAGTCAGTGCGTTTACATGATGGTATTAATTTAAATCTTGCTTTAGTCGGACTATGCTCTCTTTCGGGGCAACTGCTATTATCCGAATGTACATGGCAGTGAATAAATCGAATCATTGGCTGAATGCATGTCATATCCGATACGATAGGTGGCGCTGTTTTCATTACATGTAGTGGTGATACAGCCATCTCCGCTTGACCTCGTCACTCTTCATAATGGAGAGAACCCCGCTAGCTTCTGTGGTTGTCGGAGAACTAGCAGCAGTGCTAGCTGGCTACACCAGAGAGCTAACAGAGACACCCACCGAAGGTCCTGTCGGCTCGTAACCCGACTTTTACGTTTGTTTGTTTCTGCCGGCCGT
Source organism: Clinocottus analis (assembly GCF_023055335.1). NCBI lineage: Eukaryota > Metazoa > Chordata > Actinopteri > Perciformes > Cottidae > Clinocottus > Clinocottus analis. The sequence continues at coordinate 1,087,595 of NW_027176154.1, read as the reverse complement.
GACAACTTATCGTCTCTTTCGACTTCCGGGTCACGACCTGGGAGGGAGGGAGGGAGGGAGGGAGGAGGAAAGGAGGGAGGGAGGGAGGGAGGGAGGGAGGAGGAAAGGAGGGAGGGAGGGATGGAGGGAGGAGGGATCTTGAGCATGCGCACAAACGCATTGTCCAGTTCCGATCCGATTCAGCATTTACATGCAGCGTTATTCGAATTATCAATCGAGTCGAATCGAGTTATCCAGAGGTGTTAATCGGATCGTAGTCGGACCGCAGTTATTCGAATAAAGGTGTTTACATGAACAGGATAATTCGATTTTAGTCCGACTAAGCCAGTAATTCGAATCCATGTAACCGCACTGAGTAATACTGTAGTAATACTATAGTGATACTATCCATTATAGTAATACTATCAGAGTGATCTGAACATCTTCTCGTCGTGGAGGTGAATTTAGGGGCACTAGGACCATGAAAACACTCTTCATCTATCTATTATTTATCTACACTTTTTAATCTGGGTCACACACACACACACACACACACACACACACACACACACAGATGTAGCATCCAGATGCTCTACATGTAGACTACCTGACCCCATACATACCACTTGACCCCCATATAGACCACCTGACCCCCATACAGACCACCTGGCTCCGTACGGACCTCCTGACCCATATAGGGACCCGGCCCTCATATAGACCCCCTGCTACCCATATAGACCACTTGACCCCACATAGACAACCTGACCCATATAGACCCCTGGCCTTCACATAGACCCCCTGCTGCCCATACAGACCACCTGACCCCACATAGACCACCTGACCCCATACAGACCACCTGACCCATATAGACCCCTGGCCTTCATATAGACCTCCTACCCCCATATAGACCACCTGACCCCACATAGACGACCTGACCCCATACAGACCACCTGACCGCATACAGACCACCTGACCGCATACAGACCACCTGACCCATACAGACCCCTGGCCCTCATATAGAAAACCTGGCCCCCATATAGACTACCTGACCCCTCACTGGGAGGACCCTTCCTCCTGTGTGCGTTGCCTGCGCTGCTCCACAGAGGGACCGGGACCGGGACCAGGACGAGGACCAGGACCGAGACTCACCCCAGTCCAGGAAGTCCGTGACGTGTTTCTCCCTCTTGAGGGGGGACTGCTGGACTTCCGTGTAGAAGCAGAGCAGCAGGTCCAGCAGCGCCTCCACGCTGAGCCCCCTCTGCTCCAGGACCAGCTCCTCCAGCCGCTTCAGACGCGCCTGGGCCGACATCCTGGACCCGGACCCGAGGCTCCGCTTCCGGTCTCTGCCTGCTAGCTCGTTAGCCCGTTAGCTCCGCGGGAACATTCCCGACATTTTGATCCGTGAGAGTCGTTGAGTCGGTGGATCTGCTCCGGTACCGGGCCCGTCGAGGCTGAGCCGGTCTGAACAGGTCTTCCGGTCTGCCGGTCCGCCGCTCCGGGTTTAATCCGGTAAATCTGGACTTTCCTCTCTGAAACCGGGAACGTCCGCGGACTGCCTCAGGACGTCCGCTCCATATTCGCGGGCCAGTGCTTCAGCTCGGTGTCTCCGGGGCGGACTCTGGTTTCACAATGGGGCCCGTGTGGGACCGGAAGGAACCGGGAGGGACCGGGTCCGGGATCATAGAGGGTTCTGGAGCGAGAGACGGGAATATGGCTGCTGACCTCACAGCAGATCCCTCCGCAAGCTACAGCTGCGCGAGGCGCTTCTGGTGGCGGAGAGTTTCACAATAAAAGACACTGTGTTGATCGACATAATGAATATAATGAATTCTAAATAAAATAAAAAAATATTCAAAGTATAACTCAAAACGTTTAATTGGTTGACACATTTCGAGAAATTACCTGAGGATCAGTATATATATATATATATATATATATATATATATATATATATATATATATATATATATATATATATACATATATACATATATATATATATATATATATATATATATATATATATATATATATATATATATATATATATATATATATATATATATACACACAGATGGGAAGTATGTCTGTTACTTGTATTTGAAATATGTGTTACTTTGAGTATTTTGTCTTTTGTATTTGATAGGGCCGATAAAAAAACCAATGTAATTTGTAACAAAATACTTTAGAGTGGAGTAATTTTGTATTTAAAATACTCAAAATACCTTCTTCGCGAATAATTAAAAAAAAACGTATTGTTTGTCAAGGTAAATATTGTGTCTGAGTGTGACAGATGTCAACTAGCTTGATAATTCTGCGTCTGGCTATATAGCCCATTGTATTATATACATGGTGATAGTTATGAAGACAAGCTAGCGATCAATGCTAACATGCTAATGACGCTAGCTTGCTGTCTAGGCTAATGCGTAGTCAGTGTTTAGCAAGTTAACTTACCAGTCGAGTAGCTAGCTATAGGAAGAGGGAGAGTGGGAGTTGTATACCCAAATAATAATTGTATATATATATATATGTATATATATATATATATATATATATATATATATATATATATATATATATATATATATATATATATATATATATATATAACCAAAAATTAAGAAACGAAAAATATGTGTTAAAAAAGTTTAGTCAAACTGCAGACACAAAAAGCTCTGAAGGCTTTTACTTTGAAGGATGGTATACAGGTTCCGGAAAACGGTGCTGGCTAAACTGCACTGACCTGATGCACATGTCTGTTCCTCCCTGTGGAAGACACCCGCCTTCCTGCACCGGAAACGCTCTGGATACATGACGTCATGACGTGATTGACATGAGCTGAAAGAGACTGGTACATCCCGCCTCCTCCCGCTGCCAGCACAAACACACACACACACACACACACACACACACACACACACACACACACACACACACACACACACACACACACACACACACACGCACACACACAAATTACTACGTGCTCTTTAACCCTATAAACAAGTTAATGCCTTAACTTCCCAATCCTTTGACAGTGTTAATTATTTGCTCATGCCTTAACTGCGTGTTCTTTTGCAGTGGGTGGGGCTTATCACTGCAGTGGGCGGGGCTTATTGCTGCATTGGGAGGGGCTTATTACTGCACTCAGGCTCTGCACTTTAAATCTCTCCAGACGTAGTTCAGACTTGGCCTCTTACGGCTCTCTCAGTCCGGCCCGTGTGAGGTCAATCAAACATGAAGAATAAATAAATAAGATGCACGTTATGAATGCAATACAATGGCACTGCTTTTACTTTGAAGTGATTTATGTATGTGCTTTTACTTTGAAGTGGTGTATGTACGTGCGTGTGCTTCTGTAGCTTCACCAACAAGCAGCGTTGAAGACTTTTAGACTTGAGCCTGAGTGAAAGTCTTGTTGTGCAGTTGTTGTGTAGTTTGTGTTCTTAGAGCAGTGGTGCTGCCGCGAGCCGCTCCGCCTCATAAAGAGAAACACAGTCAGTCTCTCAGGACTCGCTGCAGCTCACAGTCCAGACTCAGAGCTACCATCTCTCACGGTTTCGCCGTGTGACACACACTTCTGCATGTTTTCACACACTCTCACACCACACAACCAATTTCTCACAACAAAAAAAAAAGATCTTGGGCTATAGAAGGCACTAAGCAGCACATCTGTAAACCTGTTCGCTGCAGAGACTTCCTGTTTACCCCAAAGAGTCCATTGAGCGTGACTGTCACTCATGTCAGTCTTAAGTCCCGCCCTCCCGCCACACAGCTGTCCGGCGGCGCGTATTTGTCGTCATCGTCATTTAAGTCAGGATCACTTCTGGATCTTTACTCTTCTCTCAAAGAGGAGAACTTTCCTCACAACACAAGATGTTCAAAACAACACAGACTGGACTTTTCTCACTGAGGAACAAAAACTGAACTGAAAACATGAAAAGCACTTATTGCTTTTGTATAAAGTGAATCAACTGCTGGTCTTTAACATCTTTAAGGTAAGAAACAGACTGAACATGGACCAAAGAAGGAGTGGTTTGTCCCTCACAGGGACCCTTACTACTGAACATGGACCAAAGAAGGAGTGGTTTGTCCCTCACAGGGACCCTTACTACTGAACATGGACCAAAGAAGGAGTGGTTTGTCCCTCACAGGGACCCTTACTACTGAACATGGACCAAAGAAGGAGTGGTTTGTCCCTCACAGGGACCCTTAATACTGAACATGGACCAAAGAAGGAGTGGTTTGTCCCTCACAGGGACCCTTACTACTGAACATGGACCAAAGAAGGAGTGGTTTGTCCCTCACAGGGACCCTTACTACTGAACATGGACCAAAGAAGGAGTGGTTTGTCCCTCACAGGGACCCTTACTACTGAACATGGACCAAAGAAGGAGTGGTTTGTCCCTCACAGGGACCCTTAATACTGAACATGGACCAAAGAAGGAGTGGTTTGTCCCTCACAGGGACCCTTACTACTGAACATGGACCAAAGAAGGAGTGGTTTGTCCCTCACAGGGACCCTTACTACTGAACATGGACCAAAGAAGGAGTGGTTTGTCCCTCACAGGGACCCTTACTACTGAACATGGACCAAAGAAGGAGTGGTTTGTCCCTCACAGGGACCCTTAATACTGAACATGGACCAAAGAAGGAGTGGTTTGTCCCTCACAGGGACCCTTACTACTGAACATGGACCAAAGAAGGAGTGGTTTGTCCCTCACAGGGACCCTTAATACTACTGCACACACTGTTTATGTTGTCCCTGATAAAATATTACTGTTTCTTCTGGTACCTGTTCAGAAAATTATATATATATATATATATATATATATATATATATATATATATATATATATATATATATATATATATATATAGCACCCAGGTCTGAGGGACGTCCTCCAGCTGGTTGAGCGTCTTAAAGGCTGATTAGCTGTAAGAAGATTAACGATGTCATCGCTCCTGAAAACTCTTTTTCTCAGCAGCAATATTTATCTCTGTGGTGAAAGAAGAGAACGGACGTCTCCAGGTAAACTCTGTCTTTTGTCTCTTGTCTCCTGTCCTCTGTCTCCTGACATGGTTTCTGCTGAACTTGTGTGATGTCACCGGATTAAAGATTCTCTGTGACGGACGTCTCACTCGTAGTCCTTAACGTGATCAACAGCATTTTTTCTGTGTTCATTGATTCTTGTTCATTTTCTGATGAATGAATCTGCTTCAGTCTTTCACACAGTTCAATTCAACGTTGACCTTCTTCCTGCAGTGAATGCATCCTGGGTCCTGGTTTTGGGCTCCTCTGTCCTGGTTCCTGCGTCCCAGTTCCTACTTCCTGGGTCCTAGTTCCTGGTTCCTGATTCCTGGGTCCTTTGAAGGGGACATCTGATTTCAGATGGTTTACTGATTAATGGACCAAACAGAACCAGCTGAAAGTGATGTCATGTGGAAAGATGACGTGTTTGGAATGCACCCCCTAGTGTTCATCGTGGACGTGAGGCGTCCGACAGGCTGGCATGGCGGTCGGGAAGCTAAGCTTCAGCAAGGTGGAGCGGCAGAAGCTGGCGGAGGTCCTCTGGCTGCTCAACTGGATCTCTGTGCTGACGGGAGCCATCCTGTTCGGCTTGGGCTTGTTCCTCAAAGTAGAGATTCAGAAATGGCAGGAAGTGATGTCAGAGGGGATCCTCTACGTGCCACACATGCTGATCACCACGGGCCTGGCGGCCTGCTGCATTAACTTCCTGGGGGGGAAGATCTGCCTGGACTGCGCCGACACTAACAAGTTCCTGCGCTGGAAGCTAGTGATGATGCCGTACATCGTCTGCACCTTGTTCTTCACCTCCTGCGTCCTGGCGGGGGCGCTCACGTGCTACAGCGTCCGCAGCCAGCTAGAGGACTCGTTGGCCCTGGGCCTGAGGAACGCCATGAAGTACTACAAGGACACAGACACGCCGGGCCGCTGCTACCTGAAGAAGACTCTGGACTTGCTGCAGATCCAGTTCCAATGCTGTGGGAACTCTGGGTACCGGGACTGGTTCCAGGTCCAGTGGATCAGCACCCGCTACCTGGACATGACCAGCAGCAGCGTGGTGGAGTAAGTGTCAACGTTGATGGATCTCAGTTGATTCCAGTAAATCGTGCTGGTTTTCAACAACCGGAAGAACTGCACAGACGTTAGTTGTACATGTGTTTTCAGTACTTTGTAGTAGATCCCTCTAGGGTTTTACCCGCTAGAGTACATCTGGGATTACTGAGGTTTAACCAACAGGTTCAGCTCAGGTTCAGGACACTCAGAATGACCTAAGACTTCTTACTTTACCATCAACACCAGGTCTGTGCTTTATCTTCAAAGAAACAATGAACTAGTAGTAGTAGAGGTGCTAGTACTACATAGTAATACTATGAGTAGCCCTACTGCTACTCATCGTAGTAGTACTACTACGATGAGTAGCAGTAGGGCTAATAGTAGTAGTAGTAGGGGTACTCACACTAGTAGCAGTAGGGGTACTTGTACTAGCAGCAGTAGGGGTATTAGTAATACAGCAGTAGGTGTACTAGTACTAGGAGTGACGGGCCATGTATTTTCGACCTAGGCCTTCAGTGCGTGTAGTCCATATCAGGGACAGAGGGAGTTCCTGTCAGACCGACCCGCTCACTACACGGTTCACACAGACTGTCCTGCGTTCACACAGACTGTCTTGTGTTGTGCTAGCAGAGTGGGAGGTCCCACGGGCTGTGGACCGACCTGCGGAGCTATTTCAACTACTTTGACGAGAAGAAAAAGACAACCGTGTGGTTGCAGGGATAATGTAGGTGTCGTTTTACATTTTTTATTACTTTAGGGAGCATAAGGTTAACAGCGAATGCTCCGTGGAGCAATATGCAACTACGCAGCACTTCTCGATCGGATGCCTCCAACATCGCCGTTGCTGTGTCACCAACAGACAATGCATGTTGTGCAAATCAACAACACAGTTCTAACAAAACAATCCAATAAAAACCGTGGCACTAAAACACTGAACATCCATAAGACATCTGCGGCTCAGCGGCTGCAGCTGGAGGGGAGGCGGGGCCAGCTGCAGCAACAGCTGATTAGATGTAAAAACAGTAACACAACCAGCAGTTAACTCACTAGATGCACACAACCCTGCAGCAGCAGGGGTACTAGTAGCAGTAGGGGGATACTGCTGTACTAGTACTCATAGTACAGGAGTAGGGTACTAGTACTAGCAGCAGTAAGGTACTAGTACATTTAGTACAACAGTAGGGCACTAGTAATAGTACTACTACCAGTAGGGTACTAGTACAAGCACTAGCAGCAGCAGGGTACTGGTACTAGTACTCCTAGCAGTAGGGTACTAGCACTAGCAGCAGCAGGGTACTAGTACAAGCACTAGCAGCAGTAGGGTACTGGTACTAGTACTCCTAGCAGTAGGGTACTGGCACTAGCAGCAGTAGGGTACTTGTACTCCTAGCAGTAGGGTACTAGTACAAGCACTAGCAGCAGTAGGGTACTTGTACTAGTACTCCTCGCAGTAGAGTACTAGTACTTGCAGCAGCTCCTAACTGCCTCTCGTCCTCCAGCCGCCTGAGGAGCAACGTGGACAGGAAGTACCTGACGGACGGCGTTCCCTTCAGCTGCTGCAGCCCCTCGTCCCCTCGGCCCTGCATCCAGCAGCACGTCAGTGATCGCTCGCTTCACTACAACTACGACCAGCGCAGCCAACAGCTCAACCTGTGGAGTGAGGGCTGCCGGCCGGCCCTGCTGAACCACTACACCGGCCTCCTGCAGTCCATCGGCCTCACCGTGCTCCTCATCTGGCTGTTCGAGGTGCCTGAAGTAGTCATGAATATCTGCACTCACTGAAATGGACGTAGTGGCCCAGTATCGAAAGCCAGCAGTAGGGGTAGTACTATACCGCAGTAGGGGTACTAGTATACAGCCGTAGGGGTACTAGTACTACTATACAGCAGTAGGGGTACTAGTACTACTATACAGCAGTAGGGGTACTAGTATACAGCAGTAGGGGTACTAGTACTACTATACAGCAGTAGGGGTAGTAGTACTAATATACAGCAGTAGGGGTACTAGTACTACTATACAGCAGTAGGGGTACTAGTACTGCTATACAGCACTAGGGGTACTAGTATACCGCACTAGGGGTACTAGTACTACTATACAGCAGTAGGGGTACTAGTATACAGCACTAGGGGTACTAGTACTACTATACAGCAGTAGGGGTACTAGTACTACTATACAGCAGTAGGGGTACTAGTACTACTATACAGCAGTAGGGGTACTAGTATACAGCACTAGGGGTACTAGTACTACTATACAGCAGTAGGGGTACTAGTACTAGTATACAGCAGTAGGGGTACTAGTACTAGTATACAGCAGTAGGGGTACTAGTACTACTATACAGCAGTAGGGGTACTAGTACTAGTATACAGCAGTAGGGGTACTAGTACTAGTATACAGCAGTAGGGGTACTAGTACTACTATACAGCAGTAGGGGTACTAGTACTACTATACAGCAGTAGGGGTACTAGTACTAGTATACAGCAGTAGGGGTACTAGTACTAGTATACAGCAGTAGGGGTACTAGTACTAGTATACAGCAGTAGGGGTACTAGTACTACTATACAGCAGTAGGGGTACTAGTACTAGTATACAGCAGTAGGGGTACTAGTACTAGTATACAGCAGTAGGGGTACTAGTACTAGTATACAGCAGTAGGGGTACTAGTACTAGTATACAGCAGTAGGGGTACTAGTACTACGATACAGCAGTAGGGGTACTAGTACTACTATACAGCAGTAGGGGTACTAGTACTAGTATACAGCAGTAGGGGTACTAGTACTACTATACAGCAGTAGGGGTACTAGTACTAGTATACAGCAGTAGGGGTACTAGTACTAGTATACAGCAGTAGGGGTACTAGTACTAGTATACAGCAGTAGGGGTACTAGTACTAGTATACAGCAGTAGGGGTACTAGTACTACTATACAGCAGTAGGGGTACTAGTACTAGTATACAGCAGTAGGGGTACTAGTACTAGTTTTCAGCAGTAGGGGTACTAGTACTAGTATACAGCAGTAGGGGTACTAGTACTAGTATACAGCAGTAGGGGTACTAGTACTACTATACAGCAGTAGGGGTACTAGTACTAGTATACAGCAGTAGGGGTACTAGTACTACGATACAGCAGTAGGGGTACTAGTACTACTATACAGCAGTAGGGGTACTAGTACTAGTATACAGCAGTAGGGGTACTAGTACTACTATACAGCAGTAGGGGTACTAGTACTAGTTTTCAGCAGTAGGGGTACTAGTACTAGTATACAGCAGTAGGGGTACTAGTACTAGTATACAGCAGTAGGGGTACTAGTACTACGATACAGCAGTAGGGGTACTAGTACTACTATACAGCAGTAGGGGTACTAGTACTAGTATACAGCAGTAGGGGTACTAGTACTACTATACAGCAGTAGGGGTACTAGTACTACTATACAGCAGTAGGGGTACTAGTACTACGATACAGCAGTAGGGGTACTAGTACTAGTATACAGCAGTAGGGGTACTAGTACTAGTATACAGCAGTAGGGGTACTAGTACTACGATACAGCAGTAGGGGTACTAGTACTAGTATACAGCAGTAGGGGTACTAGTACTAGTATACAGCAGTAGGGGTACTAGTACTACGATACAGCAGTAGGGGTACTAGTACTACTATACAGCAGTAGGGGTACTAGTACTAGTATACAGCAGTAGGGGTACTAGTACTACTATACAGCAGTAGGGGTACTAGTACTACTATACAGCAGTAGGGGTACTAGTACTAGTATACAGCAGTAGGGGTACTAGTACTAGTATACAGCAGTAGGGGTACTAGTACTACGATACAGCAGTAGGGGTACTAGTACTACTATACAGCAGTAGGGGTACTAGTACTAGTATACAGCAGTAGGGGTACTAGTACTACTATACAGCAGTAGGGGTACTAGTACTAGTTTTCAGCAGTAGGGGTACTAGTACTAGTATACAGCAGTAGGGGTACTAGTACTACTATACAGCAGTAGGGGTACTAGTACTACTATACAGCAGTAGGGGTACTAGTACTAGTATACAGCAGTAGGGGTACTAGTACTAGTATACAGCAGTAGGGGTACTAGTACTACTATACAGCAGTAGGGGTACTAGTACTACGATACAGCAGTAGGGGTACTAGTACCACGATACAGCAGTAGGGGTACTAGTACTACTATACAGCAGTAGGGGTACTAGTACTAGTATACAGCAGTAGGGGTACTAGTACTACTATACAGCAGTAGGGGTACTAGTACTAGTATACAGCAGTAGGGGTACTAGTACTACTATACAGCAGTAGGGGTACTAGTACTAGTTTTCAGCAGTAGGGGTACTAGTACTAGTATACAGCAGTAGGGGTACTAGTACTAGTATACAGCAGTAGGGGTACTAGTACTACTATACAGCAGTAGGGGTACTAGTACTAGTATACAGCAGTGTGGGTACTAGTACTACGATACAGCAGTAGGGGTACTAGTACTACTATACAGCAGTAGGGGTACTAGTACTAGTATACAGCAGTAGGGGTACTAGTACTAGTATACAGCAGTAGGGGTACTAGTACTAGTATACAGCAGTAGGGGTACTAGTACTAGTATACAGCAGTAGGGGTACTAGTACTAGTATACAGCAGTAGGGGTACTAGTACTAGTATACAGCAGTAGGGGTACTAGTACTACTATACAGCAGTAGGGGTACTAGTACTAGTATACAGCAGTAGGGGTACTAGTACTAGTATACAGCAGTAGGGGTACTAGTACTACTATACAGCAGTAGGGGTACTAGTACTACTATACAGCAGTAGGGGTACTAGTACTACTATACAGCAGTAGGGGTACTAGTACTACTATACAGCAGTAGGGGTACTAGTACTACTATACAGCAGTAGGGGTACTAGTACTAGTATACAGCAGTAGGGGTACTAGTACTAGTATACAGCAGTAGGGGTACTAGTACTAGTATACAGCAGTAGGGGTACTAGTACTAGTATACAGCAGTAGGGGTACTAGTACTACTATACAGCAGTAGGGGTACTAGTACTACTATACAGCAGTAGGGGTACTAGTACTAGTATACAGCAGTAGGGGTACTAGTACTACTATACAGCAGTAGGGGTACTAGTACTAGTATACAGCAGTAGGGGTACTAGTACTAGTATACAGCAGTAGGGGTACTAGTACTAGTATACAGCAGTAGGGGTACTAGTACTAGTATACAGCAGTAGGGGTACTAGTACTACTATACAGCAGTAGGGGTACTAGTACTAGTATACAGCAGTAGGGGTACTAGTACTAGTATACAGCAGTAGGGGTACTAGTACTAGTATACAGCAGTAGGGGTACTAGTACTAGTATACAGCAGTAGGGGTACTAGTACTACTATACAGCAGTAGGGGTACTAGTACTAGTATACAGCAGTAGGGGTACTAGTACTAGTATACAGCAGTAGGGGTACTAGTACTAGTATACAGCAGTAGGGGTACTAGTACTACTATACAGCAGTAGGGGTACTAGTACTAGTATACAGCAGTAGGGGTACTAGTACTAGTATACAGCAGTAGGGGTACTAGTACTAGTATACAGCAGTAGGGGTACTAGTACTAGTATACAGCAGTAGGGGTACTAGTACTAGTATACAGCAGTAGGGGTACTAGTACTAGTATACAGCAGTAGGGGTACTAGTACTACGATACAGCAGTAGGGGTACTAGTACTACGATACAGCAGTAGGGGTACTAGTACTAGTATACAGCAGTAGGGGTACTAGTACTAGTATACAGCAGTAGGGGTACTAGTACTAGTATACAGCAGTAGGGGTACTAGTACTAGTATACAGCAGTAGGGGTACTAGTACTAGTATACAGCAGTAGGGGTACTAGTACTAGCAGCAGTTCCTGCTCAGTGATCTGACGTCAGATGAAGGCAGGGTTCTTACGGCCATTGAAAACCTGGAAAAGTTATAATCCTTATTATAAATATAGAAGTTATTATGTTGAAACGACACAGTTCTGAAAAAAATATGGAAAATCTGGAAGAGTCATGGAGTTTGATTTCCAGGCCTGGAAAAGTTCTTAAAAATAGTTGTGTAACAGTCCTGTAAATGTGTTATATTCATGTGTTCATGATGTTCATTCAGTTATAAATAATGAATCTGCTTTTAAAAGAAAGAGGCTCAAAATATCAGCAGCATACAGGCATCTATATGAATGTTTATTCTTTTAATCAAACTATTGTCTCTCATTCATTTGAGTCATTTAAGGTTTCCTGTATGCTTTGAATCCTCATTGTTAGTTTAAATACTACATTTTATCACTTTGTACTGTTTACACACACATTTCACACAATGTTTGCTCATGGACACTTGGTTTAAAGTCATAAAAGACCACTGGTCCCAATGTGTATGAACTCTGTGAAGGGCAGCAGGTCACATGTCAAAGACTCCATTCTTCTTCCACCAGCTGCTGGTTCTGACAGGAGTCCGTTACCTGCAGACGGCCATGGAGAACGTTCTCCGGCTGGGCGATCCGGACTCGGAGGTCGACGGTTGGATTCTAGAGAACAGCCTGGCAGAAACGGCCCGTTCCAACTTCAACATCATTAAGAACATGGGGAAGTGCTACCAGGTCGACAACGACCCGAACATCAACGTCCCGACCGCCTCCGCCGAGCAGGAGGTCCCGTCCCGCCAGGTCGGGACCTCTGTGACCAGCTAACATCCAGAGGAGTCCTCTGAGAGACCAGGACCAGATGGAAGAGCGTCTCCCATGCTTCCTGAACTCAGACATAGGTCCGGCTCCGGGCGACTCCATGGAGGAGACTTCATGATCTGGTCCTCGTATATTCAGTACTTGATGCCTTGATGTGAAGTTTGTGAATGCTTTAAAGCAGTGTGCGGTCCACGGTAAGCATCTTAGCATGTTAGCTCCACAGTTCAAGTTTACAACCTCACCCTTTCAGTTGTGGACGCGTCATGCTAGCAGCTCTGTGAGGCTGTGATTTGAGCTGGATGCCCTCATCAGCTGGATCATCAACTAACACCATGAGGCTCTTTCCTTCTGTGTTGGAACATTAAGCATGAAGTCAGAGGACCAATGCAGTCCGTCCTGAGGGAACTCTAAGCCCCTATGAGGCTGAAGACATGATCCAGATGGTCTGCAGCAGGTCCAGCAGGTTAAAGCCGGTCCAGATACTGGTCACATGTTTTCACTTCCTGTTTGAGTATGTCTGGTCTAAACCGTCCTGAACTGTACAAATTGGGTTTGAATGGAAACCTGAGTTCTTCTCTAGAGCTCCTGGAGGTCTTTGTGTCTTAATGGTGGAACAAACGGAACGGAGCCGGTTTTCCTAAGATATTGCTCAAACAACGACCAAACAACCACCTGCCCTGTGAGGTTCAGTCTAAATGAAACACATGACATGCTTCTGTCCACCGGGAGAGGATCCTCCTCCGCTGCTCTCCTGAATGTTCTCCTGAAGGTTCTCCTGAAGGTTCTCCTGAAGGGTTCTTCCTGTTTTCCCTGTAAAAAGGGTTTTTACTGTCTTTCTTTGGGGAGTTGATCCTAATCCGATGTGAGGTCTCGGGACAGGATGTCATGTGTGCAGACTGTAGAGCTCTGAAGGAGTTTGTGATTGGTGATTTGGGGCGTTACAAAATAAACTAAATTAAATTTGAAAACAGTCCGCTGAGGTCTGTGAAGGCTTGTTGTTGTTGTTGTTGTTGTTGTTGTACTTGCATCAGTATGTTCTTATCTTCACGTGTTCTGATGTCGCCTGAATTACAAAACAGAACGGCTCGATGGCGAGCAGCAACATCTGGTGCAGAGAAAGAAGAAGAAAAGAAGTGTGAAACGCTGTTGTGACAAAATAAACATCGACAACTTCTGTCCAGGAATCACGACAACACCTGCCTGTCTGCCTGTCTGCCTGCCTGCCTGCCTGTCTGCCTGTCTGCCTGTCTGTCTGTCTGCCTGCCTGCCTGTCTGTCTGTCTGCCTGTCTGTCTGTCTGTCTGTCTGTCTGCCTGCCTGTCTGCCTGTCTGTCTGTCTGTCTGTCTGCCTGTCTGCCTGCCTGTCTGTCTGTCTCCCTGTCTGTCTGCCTGCCTGTCTGTCTGCCTGCCTGTCTGTCTGCCTGTCTGTCTGTCTGTCTGTCTGTCTGTCTGTCTGTCTGCCTGTCTGTCTGTCTGTCTGCCTGTCTGTCTGTCTGCCTGCCTGTCTGTCTGTCTGTCCATAAGAGAGATGTTAACCCTTCTTGTATTCTTCTCCTCACTTCCTGCTTTGTATGACATCATAGGCTCTGATTGGCTAAGACAGTGAGGTAACTGAGTACTGGAAGTGGAAACAGGAAGTGGAAACATGCCTCCTCTCTTGTTCTGTGGTATAACAGGAAGTGGAAACAAACGTCCTCTCAGCTTCCTGAGGACAAAGCAGTCATGGCTGCTGACTGCCGGTTGCTTGGCAACCAGTCCTGTTGCCAGGAGGCTTGGCGGCCAAAAGAACGAGGAGACAGTGAATGCTGCTTTGTTCAATCACACAAAACTTTATTTAAAATTCAGATCAACAACTCTGCAGACTGAATGAAGACAGTGATGTCATCACCTTTGAGCATTTGGATTATTGATCCAGTATTAGTCACTGTGTACCCCAATAGCTAAATACTAATACATATTTCCTATAATATTACTATATTATATAGTCTTTGCATAGAATGACACATTTAATATTTAGAAATGTAAATTCTTCTAATATTAATACATATTTACTATGATATTAGGATTCTAATATATTCAGCTTC
>NW_027176154.1:1037742-1062742 GCF_023055335.1 Clinocottus analis | reverse complement strand
TCTCTGGTTCTCTCTGGTTCTCTCTCTGGTTCTCTCTTGTTCTCTCTGGTTCTGTCTCTGGATCTTTGTGGTTCTCTCTCTGGTTCTCTCTCTGGTTCTCTCTGGTTCTCTCTCTGGTTCTCTCTCTGGTTCTCTCTCTGGTTCTCTCTTGTTCTCTCTGGTTCTGTCTCTGGATCTTTGTGGTTCTCTCTCTGGTTCTCTCTCTGGTTCTCTCTGATTCTCTCTGGTTCTCTCTGATTCTCTCTCTCTGGTTCTGTCTGTGGATCTCTCTGGTTCTGTCTGAGTCTCTCTGATTCTCTCTGGTTCTCTCTCTGGTTCTCTTTCTGGTTCTCTCTAATTCTCGCTGGTTCTCTCTGGTTCTCTCTGGTTCTCTCTGATTCTCTCTGGTTCTCTCTCTGGTTCTCTCGCTGGTTCTCTCTCTGATTCTCTCTGGTTCTCTCTTGTTCTCTCTCTAGTTCTCTCTGGTTCTCTCTCTGGTTCTCTCTCTGGTTCTCTCTAATTCTCGCTGGTTCTCTCTCTGATTCTCTCTGGTTCTCTCTCTGGTTCTCTCTAATTCTCGCTGGTTCTCTCTCTGATTCTCTCTGGTTCTCTCTCTGGTTCTCTCTCTGATTCTCTCTGGTTCTCTCTCTGGTTCTCTCTCTGGTTCTCTCTCTGGTTCTCTCTCTGATTCTCTCTGGTTCTCTCTCTGGTTCTCTCTCTGGTTCTCTCTCTGGTTCTCTCTAATTCTCGCTGGTTCTCTCTCTGATTCTCTCTGGTTCTCTCTCTGGTTCTCTCTCTGGTTCTCTCTCTGGTTCTCTCTCTGGTTCTCTCTCTCTGATTCTCTCTGGTTCTCTCTCTGGTTCTCTCTCTGGTTCTCTCTCTGGTTCTCTCTAATTCTCGCTGGTTCTCTCTCTGATTCTCTCTGGTTCTCTCTCTGGTTCTCTCTGGTTCTCTCTTGTTCTCTCTCTGGTTCTCTCTGGTTCTCTCTCTGGTTCTCTCTGGTTTTCTCTCTGGTTCTCTTTGGTTCTCTCTCTGGTTCTCTCTCTCTGGTTCTGTCTCTAGATCTCTCTGGTTCTCTCTCTGGTTCTCTCTGGTTCTCTCTCTGGTTCTCTCTGGTTCTCTCTCTCTGGTTCTGTCTGTGGATCTCTCTGGTTCTCTCTCTGGTTCTCTCTCTGGTTCTCTCTGGTTCTCTCTCTCTGGTTCTGTCTGTGGATCTCTCTGGTTCTCTCTCTGGTTCTGTCTCTGGTTCTGTCTCTGGATCTCTCTGGTTCTCTCTCGCTGATTCTCTCTGGTTCTCTCTCTGGTTCTCTCTCTGGTTCTCTCTCTGGTTCTGTCTCTGGTTCTCTCTCTGATTCTTTCTGGTTCTGTCTCTGGTTCTGTCTCTGGTTCTGTCTCTGGTTCTCTCTCTGGTTCTCTCTCTGTACCTGAGATCGGGGAACCTTCTGGCCAGACTGACGAGCTCCAGCTGAACACTTGCAGGATCCTGTAGACGGAGAACCTCAGCGAGGCTGCAGAGAACCTCACCGAGCCACCGAGAGTCACTGCAGCCCTGAGAACAGAGACGCAGTACTTGTGTGTGTGTGTGTGTGTGTGTCTGTGTGTGTGTATGTGTGTGTGTCTGTGTGTTTGTCTGTGTGTGTGTGTCTGTGTGTGTCTCTCACCACCTCTCTGAAGAAGTCAGTGATCTTTTGGGCGTCGTCATTCATCCTCTGAGCTCCGCCCACCTGCTGCTCTCTGCTCTTCATCCTGGACTTCATCATCCTCTTCACATACTGAAGCACCAGGTCCTGATGGAGGAGAGACAGCAGGGACTGCAGACAGATAGGTAGACAGACAGGTGGTTAGACAGACAGGTGGTTAGACAGACAGACAGACAGACTGCAGACAGACAGACAGACAGACTGCAGACAGACAGACAGACAGACAGACAGACTGCAGACAGACAGACAGACTGCAGACAGACAGACTGCAGACAGACAGACTGCAGACAGACAGACAGACAGACAGACAGACAGACAGACTGCAGACAGGTGAGACAGGTAAACTGTCTCACCTGTCTGCAGTCTGGGTGCAGGTCATTCAGGAGCATCAGCTGGTGGTTCAGGAAGTCCAGCAGAGAGTCAACGACAGGAAGTGACCCGTCCAGCCAGACGGGCGTCCACAGCTGGCGGAGACACACCTGAACACAGCCCATTATTAGTCTTATTAGTAGTAGTAATATCATTATTATTATTATTATTAATATATTAATAATATTAATAATAATAATAATAAATATAGCAAATATAATGCGATACCGTCTAATTGTTATTATTATGATTAATAATAATAATAATAATAATAGTTAGATGGTATCGCAGTATATTTGCTTCTCTTTGTTGGATCAGAAGAGGAAGAGCGTCACTACCTTCAGCTCGGTGTGGATGGGACAGGTGAAACACCTGTACCCACAATCCTTCAGGGCCGACAGAGTGTCCAGACAGTGACGTCTCTGCCGCTCTGACAGACTTCCTGTTTGACTTGTGATGTAATCCCTGAGGACCAATCAGCAACACAGCAGGAGAACAGTGACCAATCAGTGCCCCCTTTCACTTTTTAACATCTTACACTTCCCAGAATGCTTCAGGGAGTCCGTGAGGTGTGGCCGCAGGTGTGACAAGTGTGTTACCTACCTGAGCTGCTGCTCACAGACCAGCTGGGCTTTGATCACGGAGGCAGTGTTGCCGTGATGACCCTTCATGAACTGCTGCACACTGGAGAGATAGCTAAACACACGTGATGCGTTCATGAGGGCCGGGAAATTCATGTGTTATTAACGTTCACCTGGCAATCCTTTAACAGTGTTATTTATCATGCATGTTTTGTTGCAGTGGGCGGGGCTTATCGCTGCAGTGGGAGGGGCTTATTACTGCACTAAGGCTCTGCACTTTAAATCTCTCCAGACGTAGTTCAGACTTGGCCTCTTACGGCTCTCTCAGTCCGGCCCGTGTGAGGTCAATCAAACATGAAGAATAAATAAATAAGATGCACGTTATGAATGCAATACAATGGCACTGCTTTTACTTTGAAGTGATTTATGTATGTGCTTTTACTTTGAAGTGGTGTATGTACGTGCGTGTGCTTCTGTAGCTTCACCAACAAGCAGCGTTGAAGACTTTTAGACTTGAGCCTGAGTGAAAGTCTTGTTGTGCAGTTGTTGTGTAGTTTGTGTTCTTAGAGCAGTGGTGCTGCCGCGAGCCGCTCCGCCTCATAAAGAGAAACTCAGTCAGTCTCTCAGGACTCGCTGCAGCTCACAGTCCAGACTCAGAGCTACCATCTCTCACGGTTTCGCCGTGTGACACACACTTCTGCATGTTTTCACACACTCTCACACCACACAACCAATTTCTCACAACAAAAAAAAAAAAGATCTTGGGCCGAGGCGCATTCGTTCATTTTCAAACTCCCCGACGATAGAAGGCACTAAGCAGCACATCTGTAAACCTGTTCGCTGCAGAGACTTCCTGTTTACCCCAAAGAGTCCATTGAGCGTGACTGTCACTCATGTCAGTCTTAAGTCCCGCCCTCCCGCCACACAGCTGTCCGGCGGCGCGTATTTGTCGTCATCGTCATTTAAGTCAGGATCACTTCTGGATCTTTACTCTTCTCTCAAAGAGGAGAACTTTCCTCACAACACAAGATGTTCAAAACAACACAGACTGGACTTTTCTCACTGAGGAACAAAAACTGAACTGAAAACATGAAAAGCACTTATTGCTTTTGTATAAAGTGAATCAACTGCTGGTCTTTAACATCTTTAAGGTAAGAAACAGACTGAACATGGACCAAAGAAGGAGTGGTTTGTCCCTCACAGGGACCCTTACTACTGAACATGGACCAAAGAAGGAGTGGTTTGTCCCTCACAGGGACCCTTACTACTGAACATGGACCAAAGAAGGAGTGGTTTGTCCCTCACAGGGACCCTTACTACTGAACATGGACCAAAGAAGGAGTGGTTTGTCCCTCACAGGGACCCTTACTACTGAACATGGACCAAAGAAGGAGTGGTTTGTCCCTCACAGGGACCCTTACTACTGAACATGGACCAAAGAAGGAGTGGTTTGTCCCTCACAGGGACCCTTACTACTGAACATGGACCAAAGAAGGAGTGGTTTGTCCCTCACAGGGACCCTTACTACTGAACATGGACCAAAGAAGGAGTGGTTTGTCCCTCACAGGGACCCTTACTACTGAACATGGACCAAAGAAGGAGTGGTTTGTCCCTCACAGGGACCCTTACTACTGAACATGGACCAAAGAAGGAGTGGCTTGTCCCTCACAGGGACCCTTACTACTGAACATGGACCAAAGAAGGAGTGGTTTGTCCCTCACAGGGACCCTTACTACTGAACATGGACCAAAGAAGGAGTGGTTTGTCCCTCACAGGGACCCTTACTACTGAACATGGACCAAAGAAGGAGTGGTTTGTCCCTCACAGGGACCCTTACTACTGAACATGGACCAAAGAAGGAGTGGTTTGTCCCTCACAGGGACCCTTACTACTGAACATGGACCAAAGAAGGAGTGGTTTGTCCCTCACAGGGACCCTTACTACTGAACACACTGTTTATGTTGTTCCTGATAAAATACTAATGTTTCTTTTGGTACCTGTTCAGAAAAAGAAAGCAGATGTATAAACTGTACGACATATGTCATGTTCGTGTTCCGTTGCACCTGGATCCACTTTCACCCTCTACCTGCGGAGGAAGCTGTCCAGGTGAGCTGTGATCCTCTGAGCTTCGCTCTGGTCTCTGATCACACAGCTAAAGTCAGTCAGGGAGCCGTTCATCACCTGGACACAAAAACACAGAGACGTGGACACACACCTAGACACACATGACCAGAACACACGCACACATGCACACACATATTTATATATATACCTGGACACGTCTCACCTGGATGACATCGATGGCCAGAGGACTGAAGCAGAACTGGTCGATGAGTTCTGGGTTCTGGCCGCTCAGCCAGCTCTCCTCTTCTTTCTTCAGAGCTGCGTTCAGCCACAACTTCACTTTGTCCTGAAGGAAAAACACGTTTGTATTCTTTAGCATACACTGCAACTCCT
Source organism: Clinocottus analis (assembly GCF_023055335.1). NCBI lineage: Eukaryota > Metazoa > Chordata > Actinopteri > Perciformes > Cottidae > Clinocottus > Clinocottus analis. The sequence continues at coordinate 1,057,656 of NW_027176154.1, read as the reverse complement.
TTCAGTGTGAACACTTCAACAGACACTTCAACTCCTTTTAGTTCTCACAGAACAAATTGTTGTGCTACGTTCAAACCAAAAGAGTTGCAACTTTTGCTAATGAACTTTATGAACTCATCATATTATTAACCCACAGAATCATAAGGAATGAAATACATTAAAAACAACTAAACAACAACTGCTAAACAGCTGGTTTTGAAGTCAAATAAAGCAACATTGAAGGACTGGACTCGGACCAGAACCCGGTGGTCTTTACCTCCTTGTGGGTCAGGTACTGGTCCTCCAGACAGTCCAGCTGGTTCTGCGGCAGCAGAGAACCCAGACAGGCGGTCTTGATCCTCCCCTGCAGGTCTTCATGGTTCAGTACGTCTCTGCCGGAAGAAACCAACATGAGCTGATATAGCATTATATACTGTCTTATGTATTATTACTGCGTATTGTATTTATTGTACTCATACCTGTACACATTGTAATGTACATGTAGTAAATATACCTGATGTCTCTTCTTTAGACCATCAATAAAGTCTCACAATATTAAAATATCAGTTAATACATAAGTTAATAAACACGGAGACCACAAACAAGGACACCACGAACGAGGAGACCACAAACAAGGAGACCAACAACAAGGAGACCAACAACAAGGAGACCACCAAGAAGGACACCACAAACAAGGAGACCACGAACGAGGAGACCACAAACAAGGACACCACCAACAAGGACACCACCAACAAGGAGACCACAAACAAGGAGACCACAAACAAGGAGACCACCAACAAGGACACCACAAACAAGGAGACCACCAACAAGGAGACCACAAACAAGGAGACCACCAACAAGGACACCACAAACAAGGAGACCACCAACAAGGAGACCACAAACAAGGAGACCACCAACGAGGACACCACCAACAAGGAGACCACCAACAAGGACACCACAAACAAGGACACCACCAACAAGGACACCACGAACAAGGAGACCACCAACAAGGAGACCACAAACAAGGAGACCAACAACAAGGAGACCACCAAGAAGGACACCACAAACAAGGAGACCAACAACAAGGACACCACCAACAAGGACACCACGAACAAGGAGACCACCAACAAGGAGACCACAAACAAGGACACCACCAACAAGGAGACCAACAACAAGGAGACCACCAAGAAGGACACCACAAACAAGGAGACCACGAACGAGGAGACCACCAACAAGGAGACCACAAACAAGGAGACCACCAACAAGGACACCACCAACAAGGACACCACGAACGAGGAGACCACAAACAAGGACACCACCAACAAGGACACCACCAACAAGGACACCACCAACAAGGAGACCACCAACAAGGAGACCACCAACAAGGAGACCACAAACAAGGACACCACCAACAAGGAGACCACAAACAAGGAGACCACCAACAAGGACACCACCAACAAGGAGACCACCAACAAGAACACCACAAACAGGGAGACCACAAACAAGGAGACCACCAACAAGGAGACCACCAACAAGGACACCACAAACAAGGAGACCACCAACAAGGACACCACACACAGGGAGACCACAAACAAGGAGACCACCAACAAGGAGACCACCAACAAGGACACCACAAACAAGGACACCACCAACAAGGAGACCACAAACAAGGAGACCACCAACAGATCACCATCTGAAAACTGATTAAGTTCTTTGATCCATCAAGCTGAGACCCTGAAGACCACCAGAGACCCAGCTTGGACCCCAAAGACCACCAAAGACCCAGGTGAAGTGTGTTTGATGGACCCACTGTGGATAGCAGCGGTTGATCCAGAACAGTAGGTAGCTGCAGTCGTCCGGTTCCAGTCCAGAACCAGCGAGTTCTGCCAGCCGAGCAGAGAAGCTCCGATGGAAGAGTCCAGCAAAACAGTTGAGGATGTCCATCTGCGGGAGGTAACAGTCCTGCACCGTCCTCAGCACCGTGAGCAGGTCCTCCTTCACACACCTGCCCATACGACACACCTGCACAGGTGTAGTAACATAAGTTATCAACACACCTTCACAGGTGTGTTAGGAACACAAGTTCTCTATACTACACACCTGCATACCGAGCAGGACTACTAGTGTTACTAACTCACCTGCTCGGTGAGGACCCACCTGTCTCTTCAGAGGAGAAGACAGTCCTGGCATCTCCCTGCAGTGGTCCTCTGCGGCCTCCTTCAGTCTGGACTCCACCATGTGGTGGAGCAGAGTGTTGTGGGTCCTGAGACACTTCTGAGGACGCCACACCGGGACCCGGTCCACCGGACAGCCGGTCCAGCGGCGGTCCTGATCCTCCTGCTGCCGTATAGAGGCCACAGCGCTCCTCAGGACCTTCAGGTTCCCAGAGGAGGTGCTGAAGATGTTCTGAACGGCTATCCACATCTGCAGGCTCAAAGCCTCTAGGTCGATCTGCAGCTGGTCCTCCTCTTCCTCACTGGGGGGGTCCTGACTGAAAAGCTGCTCCTCCCTGAGGATCAGCCTCCTGCTGACCTCCTCCAGCTGCTCCTCCTCCTGCTCCAGAACCTCCTGCTCCAGAACCCTCTCTGCAACACACAGAACATTCTTGTATGAACTAGGTGTCACAGAATGTTTGCAGAACCTCAAACTCTGACAGCTCGTTCAAGCTACAGTAATAAATATGAGCAAAACAGGCTGTGAAAATAATTCTTTTCTTTGCTGTTCATCCTCTTCTTTTTTATTCAAAATATTGACACAAATCAGACCTTTTCTTTGAAGTGAATGATCATGAGCACAGGTTGTAAAGCCCTCTGAGGCAAATCTTGTATTTGTGATTTTGGGCTCTACAAAATAAACTGAATTGAAACATTTATTTAAAAGTTTTGTATTTTTCTCCTAAACATGTGTTCCACAATTATTGGCACCCGAGAAAATCTCATGATTTAAATCTAACAGAAGTATATTTCAAGTCTGACATTTATGAGTTCACCTGTTTGATTAGGAACACCTGTGTGGTCAACCATGACTTCCTGTTCGACTGGGGTGTGAATATGAGGTGACACACGCCAGAGCAGCTACTGTCATTCATCAGTCCGGGAAAGACCCGAGAAAACAGTGAGGATTGTTCTGTTGGTTCTGGTCTGATGGTGGTCTATCTGAGGTTCTGCTGGTTCTGGTCTGATGGTGCTCTACCTGAGGTTCTGTTGGTTCTGGTCTGATGGTGGTCTATCTGAGGTTCTGCTGGTTCTGGTCTGATGGTGCTCTACCTGAGGTTCTTTTGGTTCTGGTCTGATGGTGGTCTATCTGAAGTTCTGTTGGTTCTGGTCTGATGGTGGTCTATCTGAGGTTCTGTTGGTTCTGGTCTGATGGTGGTCTATCTGAGGTTCTCTGGTTCTGGTCTGATGGTGGTCTATCTGAAGTTCTGTTGGTTCTGGTCTGATGGTGGTCTATCTGAGGTTCTGTTGGTTCTGGTCTGATGGTGGTCTATCTGAGGTTCTGTTGGTTCTGACCTGTATTGTTGGTGTGGTTCTGCTGTTTGCAGTTCTTCCAGACCTTTGCAGGGTTCTTCAATTTGGGGAACCTCCTCCTCGCTCCTTCAGGGTTCTCCATGCTGCCTCCGGCTGAAACCATTATCAACACGTTCTAATGGAGAACACGATCATCATGCACCATGGAGCGGGTCCACAGAGGGAACCTGGGTTCTGAAGAGAACGTTGAAGTCTCTCTACAGTCTGTGATGATGTCAATAAAACCTTTTTCAAACCTGTTCCACGACGTCATGGTTCCGTGATCCTTCAGCGTCACGTTACAGATCAATAATTAAAACCAGAAGAGATGAATACTTTATACTGTGCTCATGCCCAAGAGGACGCTCACACACACATTGAACAACAGGATGAAGGATAACACGTCATGAAACTGTGAGTTTTCATCGTTTCAAAAGGATCAATAATCTGATCAGAGACCAGCAGAGAGGAAGTGACTCCTTCCCAATGAAACGTGTTGTGTATAAACGACAAAGCAGCTTCTTACCTCTAATCTCAGCGGCGACGGGTTCTGTGGTGCAGGAGCCCGGGAGGGAGGGGGGGGGTGAGGCTAGACACATGAGAGGGGGCGGGGCTATACATATTAAAGGGGGCGGGGCTATACATATTAGAGGGGGCGGGGCTAGACAGGGTGTTATATATATAAATGATATATACATCTATATTATATATATATATATTTATATTTATATTATATATACATATATTTTTGTGTATATGTATGTGCATATATATATATATATATTATATAAGGATAGGATAATGTACTACATATCAGAAGTACATATTGTACTTTATACTGTACTACATTTCAGAGGTACATGTTGTACTTTATATTGCTTTTCATTGCATAGAATAACTGTGCATATGACAGTAAAACTTCTGAGTACTTCATTCATAATTCAGCCTGAAAGAAACAGAAAAATTCATGTCATGAAGTCAGTTTATTACAAATGACCTGATACAAAGAAACCCTGATGATGATGATGAAGAAGAAGAAGAAGAAGAAGAAGAAGAAGAAGAAGAAGAAGAAGAAGAAGAAGAAGAAGAAGAAGAAGAAGAAGGATGTTTTCAGGGACACCTTCGTAATGAAGCATGAACAGCTTTGATAACAGGAAGTGGTCACATGACCAATCACCCAGCGGCAGCAGTGACATCATCACAAACCGGCTAATCAGACTCATGTTGTGGGCAGGTGACGAATCGATACATTCTCATTGGCTGCAGAGCAGGAAAACACCATGACTGTCAAAATAAAACACCATGACTGTCAAAGTAGTGACTGTGGCTCAGTGGTTAGCATGCCTGTTTTTCGACTAATGGTTCAAGTCCCAGTTCCGCTAGTCCATGTCGTTGTGTCCTTGAGCGAGACACTTAACCTCTATTTGCTGCTTGTTGCTGTGTTTACGGTGTTTAGAGCATCATGTAAGTCACTCTGGATAAAAGCGTCAGCTAAATGAAATGTAAAATAAAACAGCTTGACTGTCAAAATAAAACACCAGATATTTGTCAAATGAAAAACTCCACATTTTGTGAACCTTCACCTGCTTTAAGCCAAAGGAACGTGCACCTTACAAAATAAAAGTTCATCCTCTCGACATCCGTCTTCAGGACAGCGAGGTTAGCATTTTCCCTCTCTCCATTCTTTGTGCTGAGCTAGGCTAACCAGGAAGTTATAAAACGGTAAAGTTTAGCAGAACCTGGATGCTGAGCGGCGGTGAAGACAGACAGATCGGTAGAAAGCTCTGCAAAGAGAGATTCTGGTGATATGAAAGGTGTTGTTTAGTATTAACTGCTCTGCAGGAGGACAGAAACAATATTATCATCGCCACCATTATGAACGTTATTTTATGCCATGAAAAGAAAACCAAAGTGTTGCGTTCGTGAGCTCAGAATCAGAACCGGATCTTTGGGCTTCATTGGTTGCGGTTGAGGAAGGAGATGCGTTTGAGGACCAGCAGGACGGTCGGCTGTTCCAGCTCCACAGACATTCAGCGACAGCGAAATAGAACATTCACAGTAAAATAGAACTTTCTCTTCTACTCACAGACAGAAAACACAAGCGGTCATGTGACCAACGCAGCGCAGCAACAGGTTATTAATTATTCAAGCATTTTGTAGCTTTCACTAAACGTTGTTCTACAGACTTCTACTGGTGAAGTACGGGTCTCATGAATCCACACAGAGGCAGCGCCTCCAGTCCTGCAGGGAGTCCGGGTTTCAGGAATCGGTTCTCGGGGTGTTCAGAACCTCATTAGCTTCACTGTGCCCCAGAATTGGAATGTCTCACAATGCAGTGCTCTAAGGGACCGGAGGTGAGGTGAAGACCATCAGTCCTCACGGTGCTCAGACAGATCAGCAGCCCTGGTCTCTATTCTGGCCCGCCATGTGGGTTCCTGGTCTCTCTATCTGGGAAAGATGACTTTGGAGCAGCTCTTCAGTCTCACCTGAAGGCTTCTCAGGGCCCAGGACGACTTTGGGACCCCGAGGAGGACCAGGAGCTGCTGGCGATCTGGTTCAACTCCTTCTGTTCAGGTTTGTGTTTCCTGACCCTCATCGAGGAGCATCTCTGCCTTCAGGAGGCTTTTGGTCCTTCATATCTACAGAAACCAGGTCTTCATGAAGCCCTGCAGGACTCTACAGAAGGCCAGTAGGGACAAACCTTGAGCCTTGTCTTCACTGGATTACACCAGAGCTAGCGCATTGGACTTCTGGTTCTCTATTGGTTCTGGTGTGACGTAATTAAACAAGCATGTACCTTGTGTACCAAAACCTCATACTAGGACTAAGTGTAGCGCTGTAGACTATCAGTGTATGGTCTGGAACAGGGACAACGAGAAATGAACTGCAGAACCATGAGGGCCAGAACCATAAAGACCAGAAACGCAAGGACCAGAACTGTGAGGAACAGGACCCTTTGGTTCTGCAGCTGGTCATCAAGTCAGCTGATCACTGGAAGGAGGCGGGGCCACGTCTCTGCAGATGGCGTGGATTCATGGCTCCGGCCCGCAGGTGCTAAGGGAGCCACTCAGGCCAAGTAGTGGGCCCCGCCGGGTCCACGAGGTGGTCTTTTGGTGCTTGTGTTGGCGTTGGAGGTCGGAGGGACGCGGGGTCTGGTGCTGGGTTTCTTCTCCCTGGAAGACGGTAGAGTCGGACCAACGACGGCAGGCTGTAGACCCCCGCCAGGCTCCACAATGGTGTTGATCACTATAACAGAAGAAAGAGTGGTTAGCCTAGCCTAGCAAAAAGAGTGGTTAGCCTAGCTTAGCAGAAAGAGTGGTTTGTTAGCGCAGAGATTGGCTTCTGTGTAATAATACTTTGGGTTTGTAATCAAAAACTTAGTTGCATGTCCCATATTATAGAAATAACAATTGTCTGTATTTTCCCTGTGCTGCCCATTTCTCAGCGGGCAAGAGATGTATTACATATAAGGTATTATATATAATATAATGTATTCTATATTATAATGTATTATATGTTAAACCCGGTTCCATGATTGTAGACATAAAGTGTGTGTTTACCTTCCAGCTGCCTCTGGACTCGTCTCAGCTCTTTCAGAATGGAGGTGATCTCCTGCAACACCAACAGAAAAGGTTCAGAAAAGCTTCAGAGTTCAGAAAAGGTTTCCTTCAGAGCCTCAGAATTACTCATCACAGTTAAGAGGTTACATAAGAACCTTGTTGGAGGTTTTCAGTATGGGGACTTCATTCTCAGCGTTGATTTTGGCCTCAATCTCCTCCCAGACCTCGGCCTTGTTCTGGAACAGAACCCTGAGAACACAATACAGGGTCACACCCAGCGCAAGACCAAACCACAGCAGACCACTTCATGGAGATTAGATGAACCCTTCCCCAGACCTGGACCACCAAATACAAACTGAACCCCTAACACACTGAACCTGGATCCTTACTTCATTTTTTCAGCCAGCTGCTCTGTGTTCTCCCGGATGGCCTGGGACAGCTGAGACACCGGGTTCAGCATCAGGTTGTCCAGAACCACCTTAAGGATTCATTCAGAGACAGAGAGGAACCAGGTGAGTCCTCAACAGCAGTTCATGTCCCAGAACATCAGAACCAACTGCAGCTCCTTCAGTTTGATGAAAGCAAGAAATGTTCACACTGCAGACTCAGGACATTACGGTTATTGTTTTAATGTATTTGTATCAGCTAGTAAATTACAACCGGACTGTTTCCTGCTCCCTCTATACCAAGGTACTCTCCTTAAACCACGGTACTCCCTCTATACCAAGGTACTCTCCTTAAACCACGGTACTCCCTCTATACCAAGGTACTCTCCTTAAACCACGGTACTCCCTCTATACCATGGTACTCTCTTTAGACCACGGTACTCCCTCTATACCAGGGTACTCTCTTTAGACCACGGTACTTCCTCTATACCAGGGTACTCTCTTTAGATCACGGTACTCCCTCTATACCAGGGTACTCTCTTTAGACCACGGTACTCCCTCTATACCAGGGTACTCTCTTTAGACCACGGTACTTTTCTATACCAGGGCACTCTCTTTAGACCACGGTACTTTTCTATACCAGGGTACTCCCTCTATACCATGGTACTCTCTTTAGACCACGGTACTCCCTCTATACCAGGGTACTCTCTTTAGACCATGGTACTTTTCTATACCAGGGCACTCTCTTTAGACCACGATACTTTTCTATACCAGGGTACTCTCTATAGACCACGGTACTCCCTCTATACTAGGGTACTCTTTTTAGACATGGTACTTCCTCTAGACCAGGGTACTCCCTCTACACCAGGGTTCTCTCTTTAGACCACGGTACTCCCTCTATACCAGGGTACTCTCTTAAAACATGGTACTTCTTCTAGACCAGGGTACTCCCTTTAGACCATGGTACTCCCTCTATACCAAGGTACTCTTTTTAGACATGGTACTTCCTCTAGACCAGGGTATTCTCTCTAGAACATGGGACTTTCTCTAGAACAGGGTACTCCCTCTAGAACAGGATACTCCCTATATAACATGGTACTCCCTGTAGAACAGGGTACTCCCTTTTGAACATAGTACTCCCTATAGAACAGGGTACTCTCTATAACAGGGTACTCCCTCTAGAACATGGTACACCCTATAGATCATGGTACTCCCTTTATACCAGGGTACTCCCTCTATACCAGGGTATTTCCTTTAGACCATGGTACTCGCTCTAGAACATGGTACTCCTTAAAGAACGGGGTACTTTTTCTCGAACATGGTGCTGGGTCCTCAGCGAGTTCCAGTCAGAGAGAACTTCTACATGCAAAGGTCCGAACACCACAATGTCCAACTTAGCTCTATGATTTAGTGCCAACAGTTGTATTAACGTCTGTATGTCGTCAACATGTATTTGTAATTGAATAACCTCCAAAGAAGATTTCCAATTTAACTGGAATCATTATAAATGATACATCCTCAAATAATAAATACATTATCTTCTTGAATTTCTTGAATTTATTAGTGAACGCTGCTCAAAATAATTCAATAAACGTTCCTCTAGCGCCACCCTGGGGACAAACTTTGCATGTGTAGCTCCACTCAGACGGAAGATGTCTGTAACTTACAGTGGGATGAAGATGAGCCGGGCGAAGCTAGCTAGCAGTTTGGAAGTCAGGACAACGTTCCTATGTGATTTGTTTGAAAAGTTCTATCAAATAATAATTAATACATTGAAAACCATGTGACATCAACACAAACGCTGAGCTGCAGTGTGAACGCTCTCAGTGGGTTAGACAGGACCTCTTCGCGGTTCCACGGACGGCGTTGCTTAGAACCGGGCTCCGGCTCATTCATGTTTGCGTCCAGGTCCAAGACGACAGCAGAACCTGGAGGAACCTTCTGGTAGTTTAAACTGGCCTCAGGGATATGTTGGACCAGCTGGAAAGAGAGTAAAGGGAGGCTGGCTTCGGTGATCCAACCACTGAATATTGGTTATTGAACCAGCGAGCAGTCGCCGTGAAGGCGGAACCCCGTGAGCGCATGCACCAAGTCCACATGCAGCTGATGGTGGAGGCAGTGAGGTTTAGTACTGCTGGGATACAGCAGGGAACCAGAACAGGGAGGTGTAAGAGTGCAGGAAGATCCTACTGGGCAGCTAAAGATCCATGAACTGTCCCAAAACCAGTCAAACCAGTTAATTAATGGTGGAGGTAAATGTAAGTTAATAGTAAACACAAAATCAATGTGAGCAGGAATCAGACTGACAACACAGATGTGAGTGAACAGGAACCGAGTGTAAAGGAGACAAATAAATACATTATATACTTTATACATAAATACTCCTTTTTTTTGGCTGGAGCGCCTGACCAGTACTATGATCATACTCACAGATGGTAATGAACTACAACATTTGTTAGAGTAGAGTAGACTAACGTAGTGAAGAGTAGGATAAGTAGCTAAAAACTGTCCGGGTTGAGTAGAGTCTGTTTAGGTAGAGTCTGTTTGGGTAGAGTCTAGTTGGGTAGACTCTCGTTGGGTAGAGTCTGGTTGGGTAGAGTCTGGTTGGGTAGACTCTCGTTGGGTAGAGTCTGGTTGGGTAGAGTCTGGTTGGGTAGACTCTCGTTGGGTAGAGTCTGGTTGGGTAGAGTCTGGTTGGGCATCGTTTGGTTAAGTAGAGTCTGTTTGGGTAGAGTCTGGTTGAGTAGAGTCTGTTTGGGTAGAGTCTGGTCGGGTAGAGTCTAGTTGGGTAGAGTCTAGTTGGGTAGAGTCTAGTTGGGTAGAGCTTGGTTGGGTAGAGCTTGGTTGGGTAGAGCTTGGTTGGGTAGAATTTGTTTGGGTAGACTCTGGTTGGGTAGAATCTGGTTGGGTAGAGTTTGGTTAAGTAGAGTCTGGTTGGATAGAGTCTAGTTGGGTAGAGTCTGGTTGGGTAGAGTCTGGTTGGGTAGAGTCTGGTTGGATAGAGTCTAGTTGGGTACAGCTTGGTTGGGTAGAGTCTGTTTGGGTAGAGCCCCGTAGGTTTAGGTCGCGATGTAATACCGGTTCACCTGTTTGTCACTTCACACCCTGACTGTGTAGACTGAGTCCAGCTTGGATTTGTTTTGAGTTCACTCAGTGGTTTTGTGGTTAATAATCTTTCATACCAAACCACTCAATCATGCAAACGTCAAAACCAAAAAAATGCTTCAGAACAGTCCAACACGGGTGAGAGGGGAGTGTTAGGATTCGTGACGAGAGGGGCATGATCGAGAGGAACCAATCACACTGCAGGAGGAGTGATGAGTCAGAGTAAGACACCTGAGATGGTCCAAACCCACAGAAGTATGGAAAAGATGGCCTCTGAGCAGCACAACAGAGAAATGAATCATGAGAATCCAAAGCAACCTGGAACTCAACCGCAGAAAAGCATTTCCTCACGACACACTGCGATGTTTTGAATATCAGAGAGATGATAGACTGAACAAAAAAGGTGCTGCTCAGGATCAGTTGTCTTCAGATTCCATCTGTTAAACTTTAAACATGTGTACATATAACAAACTGACCTCACCTTGTTGTGGTGGATGTAATGATTGTGGTACTTGTGGTGGTTGTGGTAGCTGTGGTGGTTGTAGTGGTTGTGGTGGTTGTAGTTGTTGTAGTGGTTGTGGTGGTTGTAGTTGTTGTGGTAGTTGTGGTATTTGTGGTGTGGTGGTTGTAGTGGGTGTGGTATTTGTCATGGTTGTGGTAGCTGTGGTGGTTGCAGTTGTAGTATTTGTGGTGCTTGTAGTGGTTGTGGTATTTGTGTTGGTTGTGGTGGTTGTAGTTGTGGTGGTTGTGGTATTTGTGGTGGTTGTAGTGGTGGTGGTAGTTGTAGTTGTAGTGTGGTGGTTGTGGTATTTGTGGTGGTTGTAGTGGTTGTGGTGGTGGTGGTGTGGTGGTTGGGGTGGTTGGGGTGGTTGTAGTTGTGGTGTGGTGGTTGTAGTTGTAGTGTGGTGGTTGTAGTGGTTGTGGTGGTGGTGGTGTGGTGGTTGTAGTTGTAGTGTGGTGGTTGTAGTGGTTGTGGTGGTGGTGGTGTGGTATTTGTGGTGGTTGTGGTGGTTGTAGTTATGGTGTGGTGGTTGTAGTGGTTGTGGTATTTGTGGTGGTTGTAGTGGTTGTAGTGTGGTGGTGTGGTGGTTGTGGTAGTTGTGGTGGTTGTAGTGGTTGTGGTGGTGGTGGTGTGGTATTTGTGGTGGTTGTGGTGGTTGTAGTTATTTTGTGGTGGTTGTGGTGGTTGTAGTGTGGTGGTGTGGTGGTTGTGGTAGTTGTGGTGGTTGTAGTTATGGTGTGGTGGTTGTAGTGGTTGTGGTATTTGTGGTGGTTGTGGTGGTTGTGGTATTTGTAGTGGTTGTGGTATTTGTAGTGGTTGTAGTTGTGGTGGTTGTAGTGATTGTGGTATTTGTGGTGGTTGTAGTTGTGGTGGTTGTAGTGGTTGTAGTGGTTGTGGTATTTGTGGTGGTTGTAGTTGTGGTGGTTGTACTGGTCAAAGTGGTTGTGGTGGTTGTAGTGGTTGTGCTGGATGATTGGTATTGTGCAGCGTTGCCCACCTCCTCCCTGGCAGAGATGGTAGAGGCCAGCGTATTGGGCAGCGAACTGGGTGAGGTGGCGGTGCCCATGCCGGAGCTCGGCGAGTCTCCGTCTCCAGCAACATCGTGGATTTCCTTTGCCAGGATGGCCAGATCTTTGGCCAGGTCCTGGCTGAGCCTGCAGGGGGACACAAACATAAAGTTTTTGATGCACAGGTAAAGAACGGCAGGCTTCTAATTGCACGTCAGGGTTGTTGTTGTTTTTACTTGGCGATCTCAGCGCTGTGTGTGGACCAGTTCTGATACGGGTCGACCTCGCTCTGGTCCTCGTCTTCCTCCGTTTCCAGGGAGACGGACTTGGATCGAGTGGCAGCCGTCCGGTGGCGTGGCGTCTGGGAGGAAGTGGAGGGATGGGAGCCACGCTTGGCTTTGGGGTTCCCTGCACTCGCCTCGTAGTCTTCTTCAGAGGATGAAGAGAAGTCTGAGCCCTTCTGTCTGCGACGGGAACCTGGAAACAATTAGATTTGGGTTCATTTTACAGAAGAAGCTCAACCAGTCTCAGTCCTGTTGGTTGGTTTCCCAGTTGTTAATTCACCAGTTTGAACAAGGAAACACCGAGCTGGAAACATCCTTTTAGATTTGTGATTAATTCAAAAGATTGTGATTGTCATGAGAATTTAGTATAATGAATCTACAATGTCCTAATATTGCTTTGACATTCTGACCGATGCTGGTAAGCTGTTTCCATGGTAACAGGAACCCGATATGATCCACAATGAGAGTAAAAGGACAGACTATCATCATGTCTCTCATATAGTAGTTAAACAGTTTATTACTACAGAAAAAAACTTATTAATCAGAAAGATCCCGATTTAAATAATATAACATGTATTTTATAAGACAGAGTTGAATTTTTCCTCATCATCAGAAATTACATTGAACCGATGTTAGAGACCAAATCCTTGAGCACAATCGAGAGGAGGAGCAGGTCAAACACTAATGACAAGAAAAAAAGGATGTATGTCTACATTATTAAAATCCAGCCAGGACTCACTGGCGGTGGAGTACTTGGCTCCGCTGGACCGGGTTCGGGTCAGCGGTTGCTTCCCCAAAGCTCCGCCCCCTTTGCTAGCTGCCTGGCGGGCGTCGCCCACGGATGTCTTCCGGGCGGTGACGACGGTCTCAGAGTTCCGGTTGGAGAAACCGCAGCGACCAGTGGAGGACGTCTCGTTGTCACTGGGAGTCGTGAAGGAACCGGTTCTCTTCCTGGGCATCGCCAGGATGTCCAGCCTGGACAGCTTCTTTCCATCGGCAGACGCTTTGGACGGTGCAGTCATATGGTCAGAGTTCTGGGAGCCCCGGTCGGTCTCAGCGCCTTCATTATCCGAAGTCTCCCCCAGGCGTGCTCGGCGTAGCATGGAGGCCCGCGTCGGCCGTGGTGCTGACAAGCTGTTGGATCGTGTCAAAACCTGCTGGGTTGCCGTCTTGGGCGTCTTTCCATTGTCTTCTTTCTGAAGAGGGGCGATGAGTTTCTTGCTGCGGCTGGACGGACGGGAAATTTCATGGTCAGATGATGTTGTTTCGGTCCAGTGTTGACCAGAACCCTGCTTGTTCTCTGACAGATCCAGAGATCCGCGGTTTCCTGCACTGCGGCGCATCTGGAAGCGCTTTGCTGCCTCTGCCTTGCTCGATGTATCCATAGTCATCTGGTTTCGCCGTTTCTCAGAGAGACGTTCACGGGCAGAAAGCTGCCGTCCCTTCTGTTGGATGGACGGGCTGGAAGAAGACTTCTCCTTTTGAAGGCTGCTGATGGCGCCACGCTTTTTGGAAGCAGAGCTGATGGGAACGTTCTTGCTACTCACCTGGCTCACGGTGCTCGCTGTGTCCACATCCGACTCACCAGAGAGAGAGTCGTCCATGTGGGTGGAGGAGCCTCCTTTCTTTGAGCTCCGGCCGGAGCCGGAGGAGGGGAACTTAGAGTCCAGAGAGGACAGAGTTCCCTCGGCCTCCTGGAGGAAGGACTGTGGGTCCTGAATGGTCTCCCTCCTCTGCTCCATATCTCTGATGGACGGGTGGCTGGAGATGTGAGGAAGCTTCTTCATCTGGATGGTGTCGCTCGGCCGGTCTTTTGTAAAGCTTTCCTGTCGGACAATTGATGATATGCAGCTGTCTTTAGTCGGGACAGAATCCTTGTCCTGTATTTGGAGGTTTGGAGCAGAGCTGTTGGGTTTGACACCGGTTTGTCTGGGTTCATGTCCACTCAGGTGTCGGATCAGGACGGTGGTGGCGGGGGGTTTTGCCGGGGGTTCGCGTGTTCTCTCAGACTGTACGGGGCTCCGGGCCTGGTCAGGTTTGCCTGGACTGTCCTCAGAACCAATGTAGAAGGAGGTGGATTTGAAGGAGGGAGACACTTTCTCTGGACCCTTGAAGAGAGGACCGGCGGCCCCTGGAGTCAAAGATCCAGTCCTGGCCTGATTCTTCTTGGTGTTCTCCAGAACGAGCCCATCATCTGAGCGACTGGCGTCACTGAGGCTGTCTGGGTCAACATCATCCTGAACGGACAGGCGCTGGGTGGAGTCCTGTGGGCGGAGAGGGCCGGCGACTCTGTCCAGAGGTTCCTGGACTTGGTAAGGCTCATGGCGAATCAGGATGCTTGGCGCAACACTATCCAGCTTTTCTGGAGGCACCTGGGGCAGCAGCCTTCTCGTCCTGGAGCTGTGGCTGGACTCCGACTCAGAGTTATCGTAGCTGTAATTTCCCATCGACCGGCTGATGAAGCGCAAATCTACAAAAACAATTCAAGTTATCTTAGGTTTTCAAATAAAATGTTATATGAATAAACATAGATTGTATTTCAAAAATAGAAGTTTCAAGGCCCAAACTTTTAATTACTGTGCTCGCACCAACAACAAGATCACCTGTTCTGCTTTTAACAATGGCCATGTCAAAAGGGAGTCGCTGGCCACTACGCCACCGTGCAGCCCCAATGGGGTAGAACATTATTTGTATTTGATACCCAACTCTTAACACATAATGTTTGGATCATCTTTAGAAAACTGCATAGACAAAAATAAAACGGCACCTTCCAGACAATCCCCTTGAGGTGCAGTGGATCCAGGTTCAGCATAGCTGTCTGCCAGACTGGCCCAACGGGAAACCCACTTGGGTCCTTCCAGACCTGCTGCCTGAGCAGGTGGAACCTAGAAAACAAAACCACATGATGAACTTTACCGAACGATACCAACGTGGAACCAAAGAGTCTGACAAAACTCAACATAGTGAATTATGTACCAGGAGAATCTGAGGGAATAGTAACACTAGACTTCATGCACTGGGATCATGAACATGCTACACAGGTGTTTTTCCAGATTATGTTTTTCCTCGGTTTACCTGTATGGGGCCTGTTGGGGGGCCGCTGATAGCAGCTGGGATAAAGCCATGCATTGGGTCCACAGTTCTACCATCGCTAGGCAGGTTAGCTTGCTCATCCTTGCCATCATTCATTACAGGTCTATAGACTCCTGTGTTCACACCACTGTACTCTGGAGAGTCGAGGACACCAAACACCTGTCAGAGCACAGGGCATGCATAAGGACGGGGGCAGGATCATGGCAACAGGAAGGAGCAAGAAGGACAAGAGGTTGCATGCATCCCTGAAGCCTTTTAGAACACACTTTTTATTTTAGCACCTCAAAGGAAAATATTTGTAGGTCTCATAAAGTTATATAACCTTTTCTGCAGTTCAAACCATGTTTATATTGACAATTCTATTGTGGACTGACGATTTGGAGAAGACTTACAGGTGTCTCACTTATTTGGATGTTATAATACAAATAAGGTCTTTACCGCTACCCCCAAAAATAAACTCTAGAGGGATGTTCGTTTGTGTCTTGTCAGAAGCTACCAGCACCATGAGGTCTGTGTGAGGTCACCTGATCGATCATGCTGCGAGCGTCCTCCACCTCTTTGTCCTGCGTCTCGGTCTCGATTGTGTAGGTCCCGGCATCGCTCAGGCTGTCGTCCTCCTCGTTCCTTATCATCCTCTGGGAAGCTTTGGGGTCTCCTGCCCGGATGCCGAGGGGCAGCATGGGGGACATGGGAGGCCCAGAGGAGTGGACCGGAGAAGCGGTCTGAACAGCAGCATTGGGGAGGCATGAGGACTTTGACATTGCTGGAGGCTGCAAGGTGGACATAGGGTAGGAGCCCGGGGAAGGTGCCGGAGGTTCTTGGGGGGAAGGAATTCTTGCATGAGGCGACATCATCACTGGCGGCGCAGACATCGGGGGAGGGGACATCTTGTCCCTTGTTGGGGAAGAATCCTGTCGAACAGAATCCTTCAGGAATTCAGCAGCAAACTCCTGGGCGAGCTTGGACTTCTTCCCGACACTGCCGAAGGGTCTAATGGCGACACCTGAGGAGGAGCGAGCAGAGGAACCGGAGGAGGCCACCTCCCCCTCGGTCTTCTCCCTCTTCAGAGAGCTGGATCTCTGGGGGCCACCGTGGCCCTGACCCTTCAGGGGAACCGTCACCTGCTGGGTGGGAGGGATGTGGCCGTGCACGGACGCCGGCCTTTCGCCGCCTTTCCGGCGCTCCAGCTTGGCCTTCAGGGCGGAGTACGAGTCTGGGTGGGCAGGGTTGTGCGTGAAGGACTGCGAGCGCTTTTTGCGTGGGTTGTCGTCGAAGAACTCGATGATGAAGGCCTGCTGGGGGAGGTGCTCGGGGGGCCCCTGCTTGGGCTCTTCTGCGGTGGGGGACTGGTCCTGAGGAGGACTCTGGGACACAGAGGAGCACGGGGCCGGTCCGGGTGGCAAGGACTGCGGCGCTGGAGGGGGCTGGCAGTGGATCGACGGCCCCGATCGGATCGTCTGCTGTGACGCCTCAGACTGCTCCGATTGGATGGAATGGTGAGATTGACTCCTCCCCCCTGAGAGGACCGGGTCCTCTGAGTCACTCTGGGTTCCGTCGTCATGATGGTGACCTGATGAGAAGAAAAGTCCGGTTAGTCATGAGGACAGCGGTCTGGGCTGGTCGTCCGGCAGCATTGGGATTTTTCAGGTACTAATATACTACAATGAATGATTTTTAATGCTTTATTAGACTCCTACAAGCTCGTAGTGGTGTCTTTTATTAAAGTGTATTTATTAACGATCTAGTAAAACGGCCCGCACGCAGAAGTGACGGTGAGGTTACAGGGTTTATGTAATTACATTAATTTAACAGTGAGTTTAATTTGTTCTGAGCCGATTGAACTTTTCCCACAATGCTTTACTGTAAATGAAGGAAGTTAATCAACGTTGTGGTTCCGGAGATCCTCCAGGTGACATCACTTGACTTATTCGTTTCTTTTCTTCTCTGATAATGGCGTCGCCGGGCTCGGAGTGCAAAAGGTTAAACGTGGACTCTGACCTCTGAGCGTCTTGATGTTGATGGCGAGGTCGCTCTTGGTGCTGTAAGCGTCCTCGCACGGCGGGCGCCTCCTCATCATGCTGACGTCGCTGTGGACCAGCCAATCGGCCACCTTGCTCTCCGCTGACATCATGTCTGTGGGCGTGGCCGTCGTGTTGGGCGGAGTCGGCTGCTTCCTCTGGCGGGTGGAGAACTTGGTGACGTGGTCTTTGATCTTGATCTTGCCGGGCATACAGTCGTCAAACTCAATGGTGAAGGAGGCGTGGCTCTGGACGACGGGCGGGGTCGGGGTGGGGGAGGCCGCTGGGGAAGGGGGCGTGTCTGTGTCCTTGGTGGGGATCTCGTGAAGCTCCGCCCCCAAAGCCCTCGGGTGCTGGAAGTCCTTGGTGGGGATCTCAAAGTAGCTCGGCTCACGGTGGTAGGGAGGGAAAGCGGTCTGGGATTGGGAGTCTGGCAGAGATCCGGTAAAGTCCGGTTCCACCAACGAGTCTCTCTGGACTTCTGGAACATTCAGTAATAATAACAACAACAATAAAAACAGGTACTACAACCACTAAATGATATTAAATAATAATAATAATAATAGTAATAATAATAATAATAAATACATAAATGAAAGCTGATGAAGTGTTTTACCTGCATCATCGCTAGTCTGAACTGTATTCCCATAATCCTCTTCTCCCCACCAAGATGGCTGCCCATACAGAGGAGTGGGCCGACACGCTGGAGACTCTGCGCACACACACACACACACACACACACACACACACACACACACACACAGAACACACAGACACACACACATTAAGCTCAGTGTAAACTGTCTTAATGTTTGTAGTAATATTTACAGTATTTTTATGGACTTGATGTACTTTGTGTACCTTGTGTACTCTGTGTACTCTTGGTACTCGGTGTTTTCTCTGATCTGGCTCGGTCCTCCAGCTCCGTCTTCTTCTCTGAAGCCTTCAGATTCATCTGCAGCTGACTGCTGTACTTCTCATGCTGCAACACACTGAGCATTAACACACACTCACATAGACACACACACACACTCACACAGACCCACACGAACACACACTCACATGTACACACACAGACACACACTGACCTTCAAAGCCTCTTCTGGAACTTTGTGTTGACTTTTCTCCAAAACGTAGACGTGAGAATGTGAAGAGGTTAAGAAACCTACTGACGTTATGACACACACACACACAGACACACACACACACACACACAGACACACACACACACACACAGACACACACACACACACAGACACACAGACGCACACACACACACACAGAAGCACACACACACACACACAGAAGCACAGACAGACAGACAGACACACACACACACACACACACCCTCTGAAGGATATCGTATCCGAAGCGGACCAGGTCCGCCCCCCTCAGGGTGATGTAGGTCTGGTCAGGAATCCTCAAGTCGTTCACGAACGTCTGGGTCAAACAACACAAACGATGTTTTCAAATGAAGCGATCCGATTGGTTCATAGTGGATGTCGTCATGGTGACGTCTCTCATTTGTGAAGCCTCCACTCTAACGTTTTGGCCGTCGCCATCTTGTTTTTGCAACCAGATCCAAGTGACCAAAGTAGTTGAAGTGAGCCCTAAAGCACCCTGTCTCACCCTAAAGCACCCTGTCTCACCCTGAAGCACCCTGTCTCACCCTAAAGCACCCTGTCTCACCCTAAAGCACCCTGTCTCACCCTGAAGCACCCTGTAGGCCCACCCTAAAGCACCCTGTCTCACCCTAAAGCACCCTGTCTCACCCTGAAGCACCCTGTCTCACCCTAAAGCACCCTGTAGGCCCACCCTAAAGCACCCTGTCTCACCCTAAAGCACCCTGTCTCACCCTGAAGCACCCTGTCTCACCCTAAAGCACCCTGTCTCACCCTAAAGCACCCTGTCTCACCCTGAAGCACCCTGTCTCACCCTAAAGCACCCTGTCTCACCCTAAAGCACCCTGTCTCACCCTGAAGCACCTTGTTTCACCCTTCACCTTGTTTCACACCTTCATCCTGTCTCACCCTTCACCTCGTCTCACCCCTTCACCCTGTCTCACCCTTCACCTCGTCTCACCCCTTCACCCTGTCATACCCTTCACCTTGTCTCACCCCTTCACCTTGTCTCACCCTTTACCTAGTTTCACACCTTCACCCTGTCTCACTCCTTAACCTCGTCTCACCCCTTCACCCTGTCTCACTCCTTCACCCTGTCTCACTCTTCACCCTGTCTCACTCCTTTACCCTGTCTCACTCCTTCACCCTGTCTCACTCCTTCACCCTGTCTCACCCTTCACCTCGTCTCACCCCTTCACCCTGTCTCACCCCTTCACCTCGTCTCACCCCTTCACCCTGTCTCACCCTTCACCTTGTCTCACCCCTTCACCTTGTCTCACCCTTTACCTAGTTTCACACCTTCACCCTGTCTCACTCCTTCACCCTGTCTCACCCTTCACCCTGTCTCACTCC
>NW_027176154.1:1027742-1030242 GCF_023055335.1 Clinocottus analis | reverse complement strand
GTCTGCTTGTTGGCCGACGCGAGCAGCGCGCTCGGCGTAGCAGTTGCCGTGGCCGCTGTGGCGAAAAGGCCGGAGATAGAGGTCACTGTCGCTCCGCTAGCAGCAGCGCTCCGATGTAGCTCCCTTTGCAGGTTGATGCCGCCTCCACCATGTTTGAAATTTCAAACGATTTGCCTCCACACAGCCTGCATTCTGCTCTTGGTCGGTTGTAACCCATGCTTTGTATTTATCCATATTAGGGCCGACACTAACGATTATTTTATTCATCGATTAAATCGGTTGATTATTTTTTTGATTAATTAGATAAAAAAATAATAACTTTAAAGCAATAATTTGCAACCTTTTTTACATAAACAGTACACATTCATAGTGCAAAAGAATCTTAACATTAAAGAATTTATAAAAAATAAAGAAATACAAAAAAGAAAACTTAACAGGATTTGTCAGAACTTGTTCTCTACACTCACAGACATGCACACTCACATGCACAGACACACACACTCACACTGACACGCACACATGCACAGACACACACATGCACAGACACACACAGACATGCACACTCACACTGACATGCACAGACACACACATGCACAGACACACACTCAGCACTCAGAGAACAAGAGATGACATTCCAGAAGTAACACTCAATGTATCAACGGATAACTTACAGACTGCGCACTAAAGGTTAAGGTTGTTCATTAGATATGGAACTACAAATCCCAGCAGCACTTCCTCTGCATGAAGCCTCATTATATCAGACTGTTGAACGCAGGTCTGTGTTCTGCACCTCAGAGGAGATGTTTACGCGTTGCTTCTCTTGAAGCGGTATTTTAAAACAAAGACGTTATCTAACCCAACAGCTCAAACACGGGAATGAAGGACTAGCTAACGAGCTAACACAACGGTTAGCCTAGCTGCTAGGTTATTGTACACGCAACGCGACTATACAGCGACATAGAGAGGAAACAGGGCTGCACCAGAACCTTCTGGACCTCCAGTCTGCTCCACTCAACTGTTCTGTTCAATACTCAAACATCTCCGCGACTTATTGAGCAGCGTAATAATCACGCGACACAACGAATCAACAATGAAATACGTTGCCAACTTTTTTAATAATCGATTTTCATCAATTTTATCGATTCGTTGTTGCAGCCCTAATCCAGATGTAGCCAGGCATTGTTGAAGCGACACTTCCCTGGCATAGTGAATTACACCGCTCAGAACCGAGCTGCTGTTGCTCCAGGAGGTAGCTCAGGTAAGCGGACGGCATGTCACGTGTTCAGGTGCGTTCACTCGCAGCGCGAATAATTCACGCTCCGAGCTATGCCTGTTTATATCTTTCTTTTAAAAGCATATTTAAAACTCAGCGTAAATGAACGACATTAACATATGAATATAACACATTTACATGACTTTTGGGATTTTATTTTTTTCCATGACTTTTTCAGGCCTGGAAATTAGCATTATAAAATTCCAGGACTGTTCCAGGTTTTTCATGGCCGTACGAACCCTGTCTTTAGTCGCCTCTTGTCCCTGTGTGAAGCGTCTTTGAGTATCAAGTAAAGCTAGATCGGTTTGAATTATTATTATATTACTTTACTACAGGTGCTGGTGTTGCTATGGCGACATAAAGGTGTTGATTGTGTTTCAGGTGGGAGACAGAGACGACTCCAACCTTTACATCAGCAGCAAGATGAGAGCTGCAGCTGAGGTGAGGACACACACACGATGATGATGACACACACAACCACAATAATCACTATACAAATTATAACTTTAATAATTTATTTTCTTGCAGATTGGAATCGATGCAAAACACCTGAGACTGCCGAAAACCACAACACAGGAAGAGGTCAGTGAGACATCTTCACCTGTCCCCTCCACCTGTCCCCTCCACCTGTCACCTCCACCTGTGCCCTCCACCTGTCACCTCCACCTGTCACCTCCATCTGTGCCCTCCACCTGTGCCCTCCACCTGTGCCCTCCACCTGTCACCTCCATCTGTGCCCTCCACCTGTCACCTCCACCTGTGCCCTCCATCTGTGCCCTCCACCTGTCACCTCCACCTGTCACCTCCACCTGTCCCCTGGGCCCTGCAGGTCCTGCAGAACATCCGGTCCATCAATGAGGACCCGTCTGTTCATGGTCTGATCGTCCAGCTTCCTCTGGATTCTGTGAACTCCATCGACACTGAACGCATCACGGACGCTGTGACTCCGGAGAAAGACGTGGACGGGTGAGTTTCCCACCTGATGTACCTACGTGTTGTTACCTGAGTGATCCTAAACAGCTGCACTCTATATGTGTATGTATTTATATTTATGTGTGTTCAGGCTGAGCTGCATCAATGCGGGGAAGTTGTCTCGAGGGGATCTGAAGCACTGCTTCATCCCCTGCACCCCCAACGGCTGCATGGAGCTCATCAGACAGACAGGTGGGAGTCACGCCTGAGACATGAAGCATCAATATCATCAACATCATTCATACCTGCGTGGTG
>NW_027176154.1:990242-1015242 GCF_023055335.1 Clinocottus analis | reverse complement strand
CAAAGACCGGCCTCGGTTCGGCCGTACCTACACATGCGACGACTGCGGTTTCGTCTTTAGCTGCGAGAAACTTTTAATCGAACACATCCTGACCTGCACCAACCGGAAGGCCTTCCATCAGCCGAGAGGCGGCGCCGAAGGCGACAATGACTCCAGCAAAGCCGAGAGCTCCGCCTCCGAGAGCATCGAGGAACACAGGGTCGTCTGTAAAGGCGAGGACGATTGGCCCGAAGCCAAGGCTGGCTCTGACCTCGCCAGGAGGTCGGCGGCAGCCGGGACGGACGGTGAGTCCGGGTCGACCCGGAGTATCTCCATCAAGACGGAACCGGAAGAAAGCGTCTTCCCCGAGATGGAGGTGGTCCGGCTCGGAGACTGTAGAGCACGGTACAGTGGCGCTACGCGTAAAGACCCGCATGCGGAGAAAACCGGGTCAGAACGCGACCCAGAGCCCGGCGTCTCGGGTCTGGACAACAGCAGCGAGCCGTTTGAAGGCCACATGTCCAGCAGCGAGGAGTCGGGGATACCCACAAAGCTTCGTAAGGTCAAAGAAGAGAGGCAGGAAGCCGAATGCGAGCCCTGTGAACTGTGCGGCGCACTGCTGCCGGAGGAGGACAAGTCAGCCCACTACCTGTCCAACCACATGGGTCACATCTGTGCGTGCGGGAGGTGTGGTCAGGTGCTGATCAAAGGCCGCCAGCTGCAGGAGCATGCGGAGCGCTGCGGAGAATCCCAAGGCGGCGACTCGGACTCCCACGGGGAGGACGATGCCTCGCTGCTGGAGGAGCCGCACGGCATGGAGGCTCTGCTGGAGGCTGAGCTGGCCTGCCCTCACTGCGGCACGCTGTTCCCCAACGAGAGCGCAGCGCTGGAGCACGCCTTGTCCTGCCACGACCAGGAGCTGTTCCGCCCGGCGGCGCTGGAGGAAGGCGGCGAGCCGGACCACCGACGCAAACATTTCTGCAGCATCTGCGGCAAAGGGTTCTACCAGCGCTGCCACCTGCGGGAGCACTACACCGTCCACACCAAGGAGAAGCAGTTCACCTGCCAGACCTGCGGGAAGCAGTTCCTGCGTGAGCGGCAGCTGCGGCTGCACACCGACATGCACAAAGGGATGGCGCGCTACGTCTGCCCGGTCTGCGACCAGGGAACCTTCCTCAAGCACGACCACGTCCGCCACATGATCTCACACCTGTCGGCTGGGGAGACCATCTGCCAGGTGTGCTTCCAGATCTTCCCTGGCGGAGACCAGCTGGAGAAGCACATGGACGTGCACCTGTACATTTGCGGCGTCTGCGGAGAGAAGTTCCGTCTCCGTAAAGACATGAGGAGCCACTACAACTCCAAGCACACCAAGAGGTTGTAGCGACCTCGACCCCCAAGAGACTAGAGGGACCTCGGCCCCCAAGAGGCTAGAGGGACCTCGGCCCCCAAGAGGCTAGAGGGACCTCGGCCCCCAAGAGGCTAGAGGGACCTCGGCCCCCAAGAGGCTAGAGGGACCTCGGCCCCCAAGAGGCTAGAGGGACCTCGGGCCCCAAGAGACTAGAGGGACCTCGGCCCCCAAGAGGCTAGAGGGACCTCGGCCCCCAAGAGGCTAGAGGGACCTCGGGCCCCAAGAGGCTAGAGGGACCTCGGGCCCCAAGAGGCTAGAGGGACCTCGGCCCCCAAGAGGCTAGAGGGACCTCGGCCCCCAAGAGGCTAGAGGGACCTCGGGCCCCAAGAGGCTAGAGGGACCTCGGCCCCCAAGAGGCTAGAGGGACCTCGGCCCCCAAGAGGCTAGAGGGACCTCGGGCCCCAAGAGACTAGAGGGACCTCGGCCCCCAAGAGGCTAGAGGGACCTCGGCCCCCAAGAGGCTAGAGGGACCTCGGGCCCCAAGAGGCTAGAGGGACCTCGGCCCCCAAGAGGCTAGAGGGACCTCGGCCCCCAAGAGGCTAGAGGGACCTCGGGCCCCAAGAGGCTAGAGGGACCTCGGCCCCCAAGAGGCTAGAGGGACCTCGGCCCCCAAGAGGCTAGAGGGACCTCGGGCCCCAAGAGGCTAGAGGGACCCGTACCGCTATGGGTCTGGTACCAAAGGAAGCCATAAATGTGAGAACAAATTAATGCACTTGAGCACCAAAAAGACAATCTGCACTTTTAACGTTTATGCATAACCGGAGCAGGCGTGCCGATTGGTCGCTGTGACGGTTTAGCGCTTCTTGCTAACGAGACGTTTGAATCTGATTCTGTGGAAACACGCTTAAGCTTCCATCAAGTTTAGTCCCTGTTAACTAGCTGGGCAGCTAACTGGTTAACTGAGGCTAGTCGGTTGACTAACTAACTGGTTAACAAACTAGTTGGTTGAATAGCTAACTAATTAAACTAGCTGGGCAGTTATCTGACTAGCTAACTGGATGTATATTAGTTTTAATATTTATGAAGAAGCTGGTTTATTTACATGAAGCTTGTTTTTCATGGTTCGTTAAGTCCAAAGAAGTGAAACCACATGGTTGACTAGTGTAACGGGTTAAGGTTAATCAGGTACCGCACCTTAACCCCGACTCCAACCTGGTCCTCTGGAGTTATTGATCGGCTGTGCGCTCACATGCTCTGTGACTGGTGCCTTGACTGTAACACAGTGGTGCATGCTGGGGGATGAATGTTTAGAGCCCGGGTCAGTGTGGACCTGAAGGGCCTCTTCAGACCGGTTCAATCCGCTCTGAACTCCACACAGACCCGGCGGGGAAGGGCTCTGGGTTTAGCTCGTCCACAAGGATCAGATTATTTATTCTTCTTTTCACCATCGTCCCAAAAGTCATTTCAACATTAAAGCATCAAATATTATAAATGTGTTGTGATTGTACTCTGTTGTAGTTGTGTGCGCGTGGACAGCAGCTTCATCATTGGCTGCTGTGTATCTCTCACTAGTATTTTAGATAAAAGTACAACTTAAAGACATTCTTGAATTAAAAGTTGTCGGCTATTTCATCTTGTTCTTGTTCATATATCAAGTTGTTGTAACTCAACTGTACTTTGTCAAAACTGTTCCAAAGTTACAAGCTTTATGGGAATCATGGCTCAAAGACTTCTGCATTCCAATATTAACTCATAGTCATAGCGCCACCTACTGGGAAACCCTGGCAACTTGGCCTGGAAAAAAAGATAATAATCTGAGAAATCACACGAAACTCAAAATGGCCGACTTCTGGTACGGTGTGGACAATTATTTTTCACCGGGGGGCCGCATGAGGTACATAAAATATTGTGGAGGGCCGGACCAACAGCCTGAACTCATTTATGTTCTCTCCCTGACAGTTTGACATGTGAAACCATGACTTAAGTTCCTGTCCCTGACAGCTGAGTAGCTCCACTCAGGGGGTCTCAGGCTGTTGTTGAGGAAAGTGAATGTAACTGCCTGTTAAAATGTGTGGCAATGCGCCGCCCGCCCACAGCGCCAGCTCTGAAATTAATAATTCCACACAAAAAAAATTGAACTTTGTTCATTTTTATTTTCTTTTAATTACAATAATTATAATAGTTGGCGGGCCAGATTAAAACGGCCGACGGCCGTACTTTGCCCACTCCTGGTTTATAGCATGGTCCCAAGAGAGTTGTTTTTAGGTTCACATTTTGTACTGCTGAGATAGTGGGTCCTTTTCTTCTGAACACAATGAGATATCAAGAAGCTTTTGATACATTTTGATGACATTGAACCAATAATGATCCACAAAGAATTTGTGAGAATCGAACCCAGCGTTGAGGAAGATTTGAGGAAAATTGTTTTTCACCAAATTCAAAATGGTGGAAAATCGAAGTAGGCGAATGCTCTCAGCCTTTTTTGTAGCGCAGACCAACTGGACATGTGTGCCAAATTCAGGTCATTGTGAGTGAAAACTAAGCTTTCACAACTCAAGGGTTGTCCAAATCTTGTTTTCTGGAGGGGGCGATGACGAGCCAAATTTTCATTTTATCAGATTTAATAATGTCAGGTTCATGTTTAATGAGGTAATTTTATATTAATACATATTTCACGTTGACACAAGACGACATAACACATCATTTGATAAACTATGAAGTGTAAATACTTAGTCTGCCACATGCCTCAGCTCAGTGAAGAAGACTCAGTGCTGGGAGTGACGTGACGTCACTGAACACATCAGAGGCTTCTTAAAGGGGCAGTGACCCCATAATGACCGGGTGGACAGCAATATCACATGAAACATGTTCAGTATGATCACGGAAATACAACATACATGATCAAGATGACTCGTTTGATCAAACAAATTGTTGTGGACGATACAACCGTCTCATGTTTTGGGGGATTTAACATCATTTAAAGGTCTGTTACACACTGTGGTTATCAGAGCCGTGTGGGACGGCTGCAATGAAACAACACCGTCTGAACTGAAGGAAGCTCACTTTAAGAGATGTGGTGTGTGTGTGTGTGTGTGTGTGTGTGTGTGTGTGTGTGTGTGTGTGTGTGTGTGTGTGTGTGTGTGTGTGTGTGTGTCCATTCATAACAACACCTCAGTTTATTCTGCTGCGCTCTTGATGAAGCGTGATTCTGATGATGAGCCATCTTCATACTGGGTTGACCCCACCGCTCTGTTCGGCCGGTGCAACCAGAGTTTAGTTAATCATCAGCTGTTTGTTTTAAGAGGACAAACAGAACCAGTTTAAAGTCCAGTTTGAAGTCCAGTTTAAGTGTCAGTGTGTCTCCAGTGCAGAGCCCAGAACAGCAGTCGACATGGCGTCCAGCGGGGTTCTGGTCTTGGTGGTGGTCTGTGCCGTGGTCGGCGCTCAGGGTTCTAATGTAGACCCGATGAGGGTGAAAGAAATACAGAGCAATCCTGAGAAGTTCCCGATGGCATTCAACCCTGATCCAGAACCAGAAGTGCTGGACCTGGCGGTTCTGGTCCAGCAGCTGACGGCCCGAGTGGACCAGCTGGAGAGAGAGCGTGAAGAGAGAGGTCAGTATCCACAAGAGGGTTTTAGCATGTGTAAAAATGGGCTAGCATGTGTCAGCATGCGTCATGAGCATGCACTAGTGTGTGTTAGCATGGATTAGAGTGTTTTAGCATATGTAAACTTTGTTTAGCGTGTGTTAGTATTGTTTAGCGTGTGTTAGCATGGTTTAGCATGTGTTAGCATCCCCATGTTGGATAGAACCCTCTCCGTGTCCCTAAGGTAGATCTCAGGTGGCGTTCTCGGCGGCGCTGGTCTCCACGGAACAGTGGACCCACCAGGGCCCGTTCGCCAGCGCCACCACGCTGCGGTTCACCAAGGTGACCACAAACACCGGCAACGCCTATGACCCCGAGACAGGTAAGACTCACCTGTCGCATGCTTCACCGCCTCCCCTGAGAGTCCTGACCCTGAGTCTCGGCCCCCAGGCGTCTTCACGGCCCCCGTCAGGGGGTTGTACTACATCCGGTTCACCGGCTGCGTGGGGTCCTCCGGGTCCATGAACGCAGCGGTCATGAAGAACGAGTCGAACATGTTCGCCGTCTTCGACACCAGGGGCGTCCACGGCTCCGCCTCCAACGGGGCGCCGCTGGTCCTGGAGGCCGGGGACCGGGTCTCTGTCACCCTCTGGACCGGGCAGAGCATCTTCGACCAGACGAAGCTCAGCACCTTCAGCGGCTTCCTGGTCTCCCCCATGTAGGAGACCCAGAGACGCTGTGGACCACATGCTGACACCCTCACCCTGTAGGAGACCCAGAGACGCTGTGGACCACATGCTGACACCCTCACCCTGTAGGAGACCCAGAGACGCTGTGGACCACATGCTGACACCCTCACCCTGTAGGAGACCCAGAGATGCTGTGGACCACATGCTGACACCCTCACCCTGTAGGAGACCCAGAGACGCTGTGGACCACATGCTGACACCCTCACCCTGTAGGAGACCCAGAGATGCTGTGGACCACATGCTGACACCCTCACCCTGTAGGAGACCCAGAGATGCTGTGGACCACATGCTGACACCCTCACCCTGTAGGAGACCCAGAGACGCTGTGGACCACATGCTGACACCCTCACCCTGTAGGAGACCCAGAGATGCTGTGGACCACATGCTGACACCCTCACCCTGTAGGAGACCCAGAGATGCTGTGGACCACATGCTGACACCCTCACCCTGTAGGAGACCCAGAGATGCTGTGGACCACATGCTGACACCCTCACCCTGTAGGAGACCCAGAGATGCTGTGGACCACATGCTGACACCCTCACCCTGTAGGAGACCCAGAGCCCGGTCCCTCCCCGCTGACACCGAGGCCTTCGTCTGACCCGTAACAATAAAAGTCAGGCGTCCTAACCAGAAAAGTGCAAAGTCTTTTTTTTCAGTTTGTCAAAATATTAAAGATAAACTAGAAACTAAGTGTTGTAAATCCTGTCTACGCCTGAACACACCACCAAGGCTCCATCAGTCAGTAAATAACATAATATATAACAACTATGACTATGTAACTATAAACAACTATAACTAGATAACTATGACTATGTAACTATAGATAACTATGACTAGATAACTATGACTATGTAACTATAAATAACTATAACTAGATAACTATGACTATGTAACTATAGATAACTATGACTATGTAACTATAGATAACTATAACTAGATAACTATGACTATGTAACTATAAATAACTATAACTAGATAACTATGACTATGTAACTATAAATAACTATAACTAGATAACTATGACTATGTAACTATAGATAACTATGACTATGTAACTATAGATAACTATGACTATGTAACTATAGATAACTATAACTAGATAACTATGACTATGTAACTATAAATAACTATAACTAGATAACTATGACTATGTAACTATAGATAACTATGACTATGTAACTATAGATAACTATAACTAGATAACTATGACTATGTAACTATAAATAACTATAACTAGATAACTATGACTATGTAACTATAGATAACTATGACTATGTAACTATAGATAACTATAACTAGATAACTATGACTATGTAACTATAGATAACTATGACTAGATAACTATAGATAACTATGACTATGTAACTATAGATAACTATGACTAGATAACTATAGATAACTATGACTATGTAACTATAGATAACTATGACTAGATAACTATAGATAACTATGACTATGGAGCTATAGATAACTATGACTATGTAACTAGATAACTATGACTATGTAACTATAGATAACTATGACTATGGAACTATAGATAACTATGACTATGTAACTATAGATAACTATGACTAGATAACTATAGATAACTATGACTATGTAACTATAGATAACTATGACTAGATAACTATAGATAACTATGACTATGTAACTATAGATAACTATGACTAGATAACTATAGATAACTATGACTATGGAACTATAGATAACTATGACTATGTAACTAGATAACTATGACTATGGAACTATAGATAACTATGACTAGATAACTATAGATAACTATGACTATGTAACTATAGATAACTATGACTAGATAACTATAGATAACTATGACTATGTAACTATAGATAACTATGACTATGTAACTATAGATAACTATGACTAGATAACTATGACTATGTAACTATAGATAACTATGACTATGTAACTATAAATAACTATAACTAGATAACTATGACTATGTAACTATAGATAACTATGACTATGTAACTATATATAACTATGACTAGATAACTAGATAACTATGACTATGTAACTATAGATAACTATGACTAGATAACTATAGATAACTATGACTATGTAACTATAGATAACTATGACTATGTAACTATAGATAACTATGACTATGTAACTATAGATTACTATGACTAGATAACTATGACTATATAACTATAGATAACTATGACTATATGACTATAGATAACTATGACTAGATAACTATGACTAGATAACTATGACTATATGACTATAGATAACTATGACTAGATAACTATAGATAACTATGACTAGATAACTATAGATAACTATGACTATGTAACTATAGATTACTATGACTAGATAACTATGACTATAGATAACTATGACTAGATAACGATAGATAACTATGACTATATGACTATAGATAACTATGACTAGATAACTATAGATAACTATGACTAGATAACACTAGATAACTATGACTAGACTTCAGGTTCCGTCCTTTGAGGACTCGTTAACGAGGTTTTACTGCAGACTGTAACGAGTGTCTTCCTTCCTGCTGAGATTCTGGACCTTGAACTCCTTCAGGAAAGACTCACTCTGTTCTGGTCTGGATCCGTTCTGGAGGTTTTATTGAGTTCTTCAGGGTCAGAGTTACATTTTAGAGCAACCGGTTAACTGAAGGCTTTACATGGTCTGAGACTAGACCTGGTTATAACATTCCTGTTTTTTAAAACATTATAACGTTCATGTTTTATAACTTTAATGTGTTATAATATTATATTATATATTATTATTATAGTATATATATTATAGTTTTAATCTCCATGTTTGATAACATGATAATAAAACATTTAAATGTGTTCGTTGATCAAAAAGTTAAATGAATCATTTCCAAAATAAAAAGTGGATCTGACCCGAAAACTTGTTTCAATGATAAATAAAACAATTTCTACTATGAAGACTGATGAATATGCGTCTGCTGGATCGTCTTCAACGAGCCGGTCCCATGGTCCAGAATCACCTGTCAATCAAACCACCATGAGTAATAACATGGTAATAATAACAATAATAATGTATATAAAGCTTTCAACGACATCTCCGTGAGAGTCTCAGGTGACACCAGGTGACATCAGGTGACACCACGTGACCACAGGCCCGCCCTCGTGTCACCTGATGTCACCTGATCCGCTCTAAAGCCCTGAGAAGCCGTTGGTAGCAGCCGGCGGTCACACACCTGTGCTGCAGGACTCTGGGGGTCTCCTCACTCGTCCAGGCCCTTCTTGGAGGACCCGTCCCTGGTCTTGGCCCTCAGCTTGTTCACCTGAGACTCCGCGATGTCGGCCCTCTCCTCGGCCTCCTCCAGCTCGTGCTGCAGCTTGCGTAGCTTGGCCGCGTTGCTGTTGGCGCCCTCCTCCGCCTCCTCGGCGGCGTGCTTGTAGGCCTTGACCTTCAGCTGCAGCTTGTCCACCAGGTCCTGGATGCGGGCCATGTTCTTGCGGTCTTCCTCGGTCTGGTAGGTGAGCTCCTTGACACGGCGC
Source organism: Clinocottus analis (assembly GCF_023055335.1). Classification (NCBI taxonomy): domain Eukaryota; kingdom Metazoa; phylum Chordata; class Actinopteri; order Perciformes; family Cottidae; genus Clinocottus; species Clinocottus analis. The sequence goes on along the minus strand of NW_027176154.1, from coordinate 1,006,058 downwards.
TCGTACTTGCGGACCCCTTTGACGGACTCGACCCCCCTCCTCTGCTCGGCCTCCAGCTCGTTCTCCAGCTCCCTGACGCGAGCCTCCAGCTTCTGGAGCTGCTTCTTGCCACCCTTCATGGCGATCTGCTCGGCCTCGTCCAGGCGGTGCTGCAGGTCTCTGATGGTCTGCTCCATGTTCTTCTTCATGCGCTCCAGGTGGGCGCTGGTGTCTTGCTCCTTCTTCAGCTCCTCGGCCATCATGGCTGCATCCGTGATGGCCTTCTTGGCCTTCTCCTCGGCGTTGCGGTTCTCCTGCACGGCCTCCTCCATCTCGTTCTGCAGGTGCGTGAGGTCCGCTTCCTGCTTCTTCTTCTGGTTGATCAGGCCGGTGTTCTGCGCGTGCAGGAGCTGCACGCGCTCCGTGGCATCGGTCAGCTCCTGCTCGGCCAGTTTGCGGCTGCGGTCCGTCTGCTCGAGGGCGGCCCTCAGGTCCTCCAGCTCGGCCTGGATCAGGTTGTTTCTGCGCTCCAGCAGGGCGATGTTCTCTCGCAGGTCGTCGTTGCCGCGCTGCACGTCGTCCAGCTGCAGCTGAGAGTCCTTCAGGAACGCCTGCAGGCTCTTAAGCTGCTTCTGGGCGTCGGCCGCCTGCCTGTTGGCTTGGCTGAGCTGGATCTCCATCTCGTTGAGGTCGCCGTCCATTTTCTTCTTGACCCTCAGGGCCTCGTTGCGGCTCCTGGTTTCGGACTCCAGAGAGGTCTGCAGCGACTCGAGCGTCCGCTGGTAGTTCCTCTTGGCCTGCTCCATTTCTTCCTCTTTCTCTGCCAGCTTGCGCTCCACGTCGGCCTTCACCTGGTTGAACTCCAGCTGCGCTCGGAGGATCTTGCTCTCTTCGTGCTCCAGGGAACCTTCTGCTTCCTCCAGCGCTGACTGGAGCTCGGCCTTTTCTTGCTCCAGCTGCTTCCCGATCTTCTCCAGTTCGTGAGCGCTCCTGCCGCCCTCCCCCAGCTGGTCGGTGAGGTCGGAGATCTCCTCTTGGAGGTTCTTGTTCTCCCTCTTCATTGTCTCGAGTTGATCCAGAGACTCCTCGTAGGCGTTCCTCAGTTTGAAGAGTTCAGTGCTCAGAGACCGAGATTCCTTTTGAGAGGCCTCCAGCTCACACTGCGACTCCTCAAACTTTTGCTTCCACTCGGCCATGACTTTGTCAAAGGCCCTTTGTTTCTTGTCCAGCACTGCGGATGCTGCGTTGGACTTCTCGAGGTCCAGCATCAGGTCTTCGATTTCACTTTGAAGGCGGTGCTTGGTCTTCTCGAGGGACGAACACTTTGCGTTCACCGCTTCGATGGCCTCCTCGGCCTCCTGCAGTCTTTGAACCAGCTTCTTCTTGGCTTCCTCCAGTTCCTCTGTTCGCTGGATTCCATCGGTTTCGTACTTGGTCCTCCATGCTGAGACCTCGGTGTTGGACTTGGACAGAGCTCTCTGCAGCTCCGCCTTGGCTTCCTGCTCCTCTTCAAACTGCTCTCGGAGCAGATCGCAGTCGTGGCGAGCAGACTGCACAGCGTGGGCGAGGGCGTTCTTTGCCTTGACTTCTTCTTCCAGCTGTCTGCGTAGGTCTTCTACCTGCTGGTTGTACGAGTTCTTCCCTCTGGTCAGCTGTGAGATCAGACACTCCTTCTCCTCCAGCTGGCGTCCAAACTCCCCGTTCTCAGTGAGCAGCTTGGCCCTCTGGGTAGTCAGGTCGTTGACGGCGCGCTGAGATTCCTCATATTTGCTCTTGTACTCGTTCATGTTGTCTTCCATTGTACGGCACATCTTCTCAATGTTGGACTTGGCCTTCACCACGCTCTCCATGTTGGAAGACAAGTCATCCAGCTCCAGCTTCAGCTCGCTCTTTTCCTTCTCCAGCTTCTGCTTCACGCGCTGCAGGTTGTCGATCTGTTCACCCAGCTCGGCCACACTGTCGGCGTGCTTCTTCCTCAGGGCGGCGGCCGTTGCCTCGTGTTGGAGTGTAGATTCCTCCAGCTCCCGTCGCAGCTTCTGAAATTCAGCATCTCTCTTTTTGTTCATCTCCACCTGCGCTGACGTGGCTCCGCCCGCCTCCTCCAGCCGCTCGCTGATGTCTTCCAGCTCGCGGGAAAGATCGGAGCGCTGCTTCTCCACTTTGGCCCGAGCGGCGCGCTCGGCGTCCAGCTCCTCCTCCAGCTCCTCGATCCTCGCCTGGTTCTCTTTCAGCTTCTTCTGGAGCTGAACCGAAGCAACCTGCTCGTCTTCTAGTCTCGAATTTATTTGAACGATCTCAAAATCTTTTTTTTTCAGTTTGTCCTCCATCTGCTGCTTGTCGTTTTCTACATCCATCAAGCTCTCCTGAGTCAGTTTCAGGTCTCCTTCGAACTTCCTCTTTGAGCGCTCCAGGTCCATCCTGAGCTTCTTCTCCTGCTCCAGCGAGCCCTCCAGGTCGTCCACTTGTTGCTCCAGCTTCACTTTGGCTTTGGTTAAGCTGTTCACTTTGTCCTCTTCACTCTGAAGGTCATCCAGTGTCTGCTGGTGAGCCTCCTGCAGTGCCCTCTTCTCTTTGGTGAGCTTCATGATGTTTTCGTCCTGGGAAGCCATCTCCTCCGTCAGGTTTTTTACCTTATTCTCCGTGGCGTGTTTCTCTTTCTCGACCTTCGCCAGAGTCAGCTCCAGATCATCGATGTCTTTCTTCAACTCAGAGCATTCGTCTTCAAGCTTTCGCTTCTTCGCTGTCAGATCTGCGTTTAGCTCCTCCTCATCTTCCAGCCTCTCCGTTGTCTCCTTCAGCTTGGCTTCCTGTTGGATCTTGCTCTTGATGAGCTGCTCACAGCGCTCTTCAGCATCTGTCAGCGTATCCTGTTCAGACTGGATGTGCAGAGTCAGATCATTCTTCTCTTGGAGAAGAGTCACTATTTTCTCCTCTAGCTCCTTCCGCCTTGCTTCTGATTTCTCCAGAGCTTCCTTCATGTTGTGGAACTCGTCCTTCATGTTGGCCATCTCCTTCTCAGACTCGGCGCTCTTCAGCAGTGGTTTGATCTTGAAGAAGAGCTTCATCCAGGGCCAGTTCTTTACAGCCAGAAAGGAGCGAAGGTTCCACTGGATGACCATCAGGGCATCTCTGCGCTCCACCAGCTTAGCAAACTCTGCCCTCATAAGGATTGCCCGGGCATTGGCCTGAATCCTGGTGATGATTCGAGAGAGTTGCTCATCACGCATCTCCTCCAGTGTCCCCAGCAGACCGGCTTTGAAGAAGACTTTGGTGTGACCGAACCGGTACTGAGTGTGGTCGATGTCCAGTGATCCCAGAAGCTTCTCTGCACTCTTCTTGCAGTCAATGAACTGGCCTTCAGGGATGGCGGAGGCATTCAGAATCCTGTAGCGTTGTTTGAAGTCGCCATAGAGCACCCTGTTGGGGAATCCCTTCCTGCAGATCCGGATACCTTCCAGGACACCGTTACAGCGCAGCTGGTGCATCACCAGGCAGTTGTCCATAGCCCCGGGAGTTTTCTTCTCATTGGGAATCAGACAGCGGACAAAGTGAGGATGTGTGGTCTTCAGGTTGTTCATCAGCTTGTTCAGGTTTTCCCTGTGAAGAGCCGACACAGTCTGGAACGAGGAACCTTTCTTCTTGGCTCCTTTGCTGCTTGCTTTGTCAGCTGCGTCAGTTCCCGAGTAGCTTGAAAACAGAGTGCTGAGCAGCTTCAGAGAGGCTTTCTGGTAAAGGCCGACCACAGTTTCATTCAGGGGGTCTTTGTTTTTGACCAACCAGTTGCCAATGTTGTAGTCCACCGTGCCAGCATAGTGAACCAGGGCGAAATGAGCCTCTGCTTTCCCCTTTGCAGCCCTGGGCTTCTCAAACATCTTGTTCTTTCCCAGGTGATTATCATAGAGCTTGGACTTGAAGGTCTGGTCACTGGCTTTGGGAAACATGCATTCCTCCTCCAGAATTGACAGGATGCCCAGCGGCTTCTCGATGAGGTCAATACAAGCTTGTAAGTCCATCCCAAAGTCAATGAACTCCCAATCAATGCCTTCTTTCTTGTACTCTTCTTGTTCCAGAACAAACATGTGGTGGTTGAAAAACTGTTGCAGTTTCTCGTTGGTGTAGTTGATGCACAACTGCTCAAAAGTGTTGAAATCAAAGATCTCGAATCCAGCGATATCCAGCACTCCTATGAAGTACTGACGAGGCTGTTTGGTTGCCAGCGAGTGGTTGATCCTCACCACCATCCAGTTGAACATCTTTTCATACACTGACTTAGCCAGAGCGCCAAGAGAGTAGTACACCTGGTCCACACTTTGGCCTTTGGTGACATATTCGTTCCCCACCTTGACTCTGGGATGACACAGCCCCTTGATGACGTCGGCAGAGTTCAGACCCATGAGGTAAGCCGTTTTATCCACCGCCTCCGTGCCGTCGGGCTCGGCCTGCTCCTCACGCTGCTTCTGTTTGAACTTCATGTTGCCGTAGTGCATGATGGCGCCGATGAGTTTGTAGACGCCCATCTTCTCCTCCGCCGTGAAGCCGAGCACGTCGAAGGCGCTGTCGGTGGCCAGCAGCTCCTCCGAGTCATTGATGGAGGCGACCGTCACCTCCCCTTGGGAGATGTAGGAGTAGTCGTACGGGTTGTTGGTGACCAGCAGCATGTCCAGCAGCTCCGGCATCTGATTGGACAGGATCTGGTAGAAGATGTGGTAGTTCCTCTCGGCCTTGAGCTGAAAGGTGCACCGGGACTTCTCCAGCAGGTACGTCTCCACGTCGGCGGACGACAGCTTCCCACTCGTGCCGAAGTGAATTCTGATGAATTTTCCAAAACGAGACGAATTGTCATTTCTCAGTGTTTTGGCGTTGCCGAACGCCTCCAGCGCCGGGTTGGCCTGGATGATCTGGTCCTCCAGAGTCCCCTTGCTGGCGTCTCTCTTGCCAACTGCAGCGATGCTGGCAAAGTACTGAATGACCCGCTTGGTATTCACGGTCTTCCCGGCTCCGGATTCTCCGGTGATGAGGACTGACTGGTTCTCCCGGTCGGTGAGCATGTACTGGTAGGCGTTGTCGGAGATGGAGAAGATGTGCGGCGGCGCCTCGGTCCTCTTCTTGCCCCGGTATGCCGCCACCACCTCGGCGTCGTAGACGGGGAGCCACTTGTAGGGGTTGACCGTGACGCAGAAGAGCCCGGAGTAGGTGTAGATCATCCAGGCGGCGTAGCGCTCCTTGAGGTTGAACAGCACCGCGGGCTCGTGGAGGAACGTGAACATCGCCATGTCTTCGATTTTATCGTACTTGGGCGGGTTCTGGGGGTGCACGTCCTGCTCCTTGGCGGTCGCCGTCGTCCCGTCCTCCTTCAACACCGTCACCGTCCCACCTTCTCTGCTCTGGACCTGCCCCTTCATGTACTCCACCTTGTCGTCCACCACGAAGCACTGGGTCTTGATGTCGAACAGTCGGGTCTGGGCCTCCAGCCGCTCCTTGTCCGACTTCCTCAAGAAAGGAGCCGCCTTCCCGAACTCGGCCATCAGAGCGTCGCCCATTGGTGCGGCGGCGGTCGAGGGTCCCAGAAGAAGAGGAAGAAGAGGAAGGGTTCGCGTCTCTGAAGCAACTGCAGACGAGGAGTCAGCAGGCGGATGTTTATAAAGACGCCGGAGGACCAAATTAGGAAATAACTGCCGTCGAGGGCCTTTTCCTAAAAAGGACCTCGACACCCAAAGGTCCTGAATCTGAACCCAGGAGGGCAGATTCAGGACCTTTGGGTGTCGAGGTCCTATTTAGGAAAAGGAGCGGTCCCCTTCTTATCGGCTGATAGTCGCCAGACACCTCCACATTTAGACTCTGCTCCTCCTGCAGCCACCACAGGGATTATTCATCTGCTTTAGGCTGTTGCTATTGCTGTTTATTAGGACACACACACACACACACACACACACACACACACACACACACACATATATTTAAGATCATTTGGATAGAAAATGTAATGAATGTGCTAATGAACATCCTGCAGGAAGAGTTTTAATGTTCAGTCTCTTTATCTCTGAAACCAGAGACTTTGAGCCTGTGAAGACGTCAATGAGCTCCTTTGTAATGTTCATGAATACAGATATACATATACATGAATATATATAAGTGTATATATATATATATATATATATATATATATATATATATATATATATATATATATATATATATATATATATATATGCATATAATTATATTATATTTGTATATACAAATTTATATAATTATTAGTGTTGTCAAACAATTAAAATATTTATTTGTGATTAAATACATTTATTTCATAGTTAATTCGCGATTAATTGCAATTAATTGCATTTTTTCATTTGTATGTTCTTAACATGAAAAAGTGGATTGGCTTTATGGAAATGTTTTATTTTATTGAAAAACAACTGCCAAACAGGGCGGTTCAAAATAAAATTATAAAGTGCACATTTCAGGTAAACAAGGGCGAGAGAGAGAGAGAGAGAGAGAGAGAGAGAGAGAGAGAGAGAGAGAGAGAGAGAGAGAGAGAGAGAGAGAGAGAAATTACTTATTGTTTTATTATTATTGTTGTTATTTTGCAGCGAGGACAACACATGTGCCGCTGAACAGCTGTGTGGCGGGAGGGCGGGACTTAAGACATGAACCAGGGTGTGAAAACATGAACCAGCGTGTGAAAACATGAACCAGCGTGTGAAAACATGAACCAGCGTGTGAAAACATGAAACCGTGAGAGTTAGTCTGTATGTATATTTATAGATTCATAGACATGTGTCATATCTAAAGGAACCTTCACCATGAACTAGTTTATAGTTTGTAAACTAGTTAAAACTATATTTTAAACTAGTTTCTAGTTTAAAATATAGTTTTAACTAGTTCACAGTTTAAATTATAAACTAGTCTTACGATCTTTGATCAAATACAGACGTTAATAAAACTTTGTGATTTCTCTTGTTTACGTTTGATGACCTTTGACCTTCAGAGACCAGCTGTAAATATATAACATTCTGTCGTTACAGGAGCATTCTGGGAAAATGATCAGCATCAAAATGCAAACAGAAGCAAAGTTTAAAGGCTCAAAGGTCAGGAACCTTTCTCCCGACAGGTAAACCAGGTGTGACGAGATCTATGAGACGATGTAGCGTCACATGCTATCCAGGTGAGGTCATTTGTTTATTTAAATCTGTACTAATGTGTCTCAGGTGAGTCTCAGGTGTTCAGGTGAGTCACTCAGGTGTTCAGGTGAGTCTCAGGTGAGTCTCAGGTGTTCAGCAGAGGGACATGCGCTTGCGGTGCTGCTCCACTAGGGGCACCAGGCAGCACGGCGGTCCGGCCTGCAGCAGGAAGGCGTGCTGCAGCAGCTCGGCGGCGGTGGAGCGCTGCTGCGTGTCACGAGTCAGCATGCAGGACAGGAAGTCCCTCAACACCGGAGACACCTGGGACAGGAAGTGAGGTCATCAAGGATCACTTACAAGTATGAGTATTATTGTGTGTGTGTGTGTGTGTGTGTGTGTGTGTGTGTGTGTGTGTGTGTACCCTCTGCAGGTCCTTCACACTCGGGGCCTCTTCGTCCCTCACCCTCTTCATCGCTGTGATGGGCGTGTCCCTAAAGTAAGGCGGCTCTCCGTCAATCATCTCCACCACCATGATGCCCAGGGACCACACGTCCACCTGCGCGCGCACACACACACACACACACACACACACACACACACACACACACACACACACACACACACACTGTTACACACACACACACACACACACTGAGAGGACCCAGAGGATCGGTACCTCGGTCCCGTACGGCGTCTTGGAGATGACTTCAGGCGCCATCCAGTACGGAGTTCCCACCAGAGACTTCCTCTTCGGAACCGCGTCACTGATCTGAGCGCAGAAACCAAAGTCTGAGAGCTTCACCTGAGGAAGAGGAGGAAGAGAAGGATTAACTCTTCAGTTAATGATGTCCTCATGTTCCAGCTCCTTCATGTGTTCATCTGCTCCTTCATGTGTTCATCTGCTCCTTCATGTGTTCATCTGCTCCTTCATGTGTTCATCTGCTCCTTCATGTGTTCATCTGCTTCTTCATGTCTCTTTAGGGCTTCTTCCTGGTTAACATGTTTTATCCAATCACATGTTTCCTCTCTGGAAGAGCAGCCTGTTAGAAGACATGAAGAACCTTCTGGAGGCCGAGACGTGTGATTGGTCACAGGGCCACATGACCATGAACATGCGCTGTGATTGGTCACAGGGCCACGTGACCATGAACATGCGCTGTGATTGGTCACAGGGCCACGTGACCATGAACATGCGCTGTGATTGGTCACAGGGCCACGTGACCATGAACATGCGCTGTGATTGGTCACAGGGCCACGTGACCAGTAACATGATTGGTTAGCCGGCTAATTTCGTCAATTAAGTCAAACTACAAAGTGCATCAGTAATAGCTACTGAAGAGAAGCTGCTGCGCCAGCTTCCTTATTCATGGTGGATTCAGAAAGAGATGTTTTTGGTTACACATACATGTACATACATGTACATGTATGTACATGTACATGTATACATGTATGTACACATGTAAACGTACCCTCCCCTCCTCACTCAGCAGGATGGAGTCGCTCTTCACGTCTCGGTGCAGGACTCCATGAGAGTGAAGGAACTGCAGCGCCTGAAGCACCGCCACGCTCACTGAGGCCGTCTGCTGCTCGTCCAGCCTGAGTACACACAGTACACAACCAGTACTTCAGTCTCTACACCAGTACTTCAGTATCCACACAGTGTACTTGAATAACCACAAGTGCTTTCGTGTACTTTAGTACAGGCTCGGTGTACTTGTAGTCACCTGGTCTTACAGACCACGCCCCTGCAGGTACTCCATGAGGACCCAGAGCTCGTGTACTCTGTGTACTTGTACCTGGTCTCAGTGAGGATGTGGGTCAGCGCGCCCCCCCGCAGGTACTCCATGACGACCCAGAGCTCGTCCTCCACCAGCGCGCTGCAGAACATCTCCACCACGTTGTGGTGCCGGTAGTCCCTCATGATCACCACCTGGGGGCGGCAGTGATGTCAAGATGATGTCAAGATGACGTTGTGATGACGTCGTGCACAGGTGAGCCGCAGATGTCATGCTGATGATAAATATATTGTCATATATTTTCCATCAGGGCATCTAAGCTGCTGCTGGCTGAAAGTTCTTCACATATTTTCATATCTTAGATCTTCATAAGTCCTCATATGCTTCTACATGATGTATTCACCTCGTTGAAGAGCAGCTCCCTCCTCTGCTGCCTCCTCAGGTCCATCATCTTCACGGCTACCTGACGGCCGCTGCTCCTCTCGGTGGCGGTGCAGACCACCCCTGTGGACCCCTCCCCGATCTTCACAAAGTTCTCCAGAGTCTTCCTCGGATCTCCCGGGTCCACCACGGTCTGCAGCGCCGCCCTGAACTGCTCGTGTGTCACCTGCTCACCTGCAGCAGGTGAGGTCTGTGGGCGGGGCGGGCTCAGTGGGCGGGGCTGACTTAGTGGGCGGGGCGGGCTCAGGGGGCGGGGCTGGCTCACGGGGCGGAGCTGGCTAAGAGGGCGGGGCTGGCTAAGGGGGCGAGGCTGGATCACGGGGCGGGGCTGGCTAAGGGGGCGGGGCTGGCTAAGGGGGCGGGGCTGGCTAAGGGGGCGGGGCTGGGAGCTGAAGCTGGAGGAGGGGTGGAGCGAGCGCAGAGGTCGTCCTGTGATGATGGGACTGCTGGTGCTGTTGGGCGGGGGCAAGAAGAGGAGGGAGGGGGCGGGGCGCTGGGGGTCGTAGGAAGAGTGAGGCCTTCTGGGAGTTTCCCTGGAGGAGGACAGCAGGTCTGGCAGGGGACTGACTGCTGGTCTGGGCCTCAGGTGAGGTCTGCTGGTCTCCACGGGCTGCAGGCGGCTGAAACAGGAAGCTGGTCTTAGCCCCGCCCCCTCACTGCGAGCATTCTGGCTCCCTGTGGACCCGCCTACACCGGTCCTCCGCCCCGCCCCCTCCCTGCTCCTCTGGCCCCGCCCCTCGCAGGCGGCTCTCAGGGCTCCTTTGCTTTCAGGACCGGCTCCTTTGCTGCACACCTGCTGGATCCGGTCTTGCCAGTAGGTGGAACCGCCGCCCGTCTTCCGGTCCAGAAGCTGGTACAGGTACGCCTCCCCGTCCACCGGTTCTCCTGGTCCTCCCAGTCGGCCCAGCGACCGGGCCCGTTGCCGTGCCGACGGGCCGCTGCGGCGCAGAGAGTTGGACCCGCTGACGGACAGCCGGGTCATCGCTGAGACCAGCTGGGAGATGTAGTCCTCATGGCCCAGGATGCTGCCGCGCACCACGGGCTGCAGACAGGAAGTGGGTATTTGTGTGTGTATATATATATATATATATATATATATATATATATATATATATATATATATAATAACCTGTGGGTGTGTCATCTCACCTTCCTGAGTGTGACCTCGGTGACCCTGCTGGCGTCCACTAGGGGGCGTGGCCTCCTCAGCGTGTCGATGACGCTGTGCCACTGCGCCGGCAGCCCGACGTAGCGTCCGCTGGCGGCGTCGTACGACGTGTGGACGCGGTGCTGGAAGTCCTGCGGCGAGGAGATCTCCGGCCGGCGCTTCCTCTTCCTGCGCCGGAACATCGTCGCGGCAACGCGGCAACAGCCAAGCGCCGGTGAGAGCTGAAGGAGACAACAGGAAGTAGCTCCATCAGACATGACGGGGGTCACCTGAACGCACCGTAAGAAAACACACACACACTCTGCCTGCGGTGAACTGACAGCTTCTCTTCCTGCTCAGGTGGTTCACCTGAGGATGGTCACATGACCTCCCCCTCCTCCCCTCCTGCTCCTCCTCCCCCTCCTGCTCCTCCTCCTCCTCTTCCTCCTCCTCCTCCTCGTTCTCCTTCTCCTCGTCCTCCTCACGAACGCGATCAGACCCTCTCACCCTTAAATAATAACTACTGTCTGTGTGTGTGTGTGTGTGTGTGTGTGTGTGTGTGTGTGTGTGTGTGTGTGTGTGTGTGTGTGTGTGTGTCATCAGGGTGTGTCCACATTCCTCAGCATTAACTCCTACATGACCAAACAGATCCTCAGTGACTGAAACTCAACAGACTGTGATTCATTCAGAGAAACTTATGAAAGCTTCTGATCAATAACTATCATCCATAGAGATGTAGAGGAGTAATAACCAGCCAGATCATGAATATATGATCAATAACTATCATCCATAGAGATGTAGAGGAGTAATAACCAGCCAGATCATGAATATATGATCAATAACTATCATCCATAGAGATGTAGAGGAGTAATAACCAGCCAGATCATGAATATATGATCAATAACTATCATCCATAGAGATGTAGAGGAGTAATAACCAGCCAGATCATGAATATATGATCAATAACTATCATCCATAGAGATGTAGAGGAGTAATAACCAGCCAGATCATGAATATATGATCAATAACTATCATCCATAGAGATGTAGAGGAGTAATAACCAGCCAGATCATGAATATATGATCAATAACTATCATCCATAGAGATGTAGAGGAGTAATAACCAGCCAGATCATGAATATATGATCAATAACTATCATCCATAGAGATGTAGAGGAGTAATAACCAGCCAGATCATGAATATATGATCAATAACTATCATCCATAGAGATGTAGAGGAGTAAAGTCTCCTGATCAGACAGTGACATCTTTCTCTGTTTGTTGTATTATTATTATCATTATTAGTATTAGTGAAGTCAGACATAGTTCACATAAACACTCAGAATCTCCATAACTTCTTCAAAGACAGGTGGAGGGCATTACCTGGTCAGAGGTGTGTCAGTGTTACCTGTGTGAGTTCTATGAGGTCATGATGTTCTCGCAGTACATAGCTGTGTTTGAGCGGCTTGTTCTGAGGTTAAAGGTCATGTGACCCGAGCGCTGCTTCTAGCTTAAATATTCAGATGTCTGAATAATTACTACTAAAAAAATTACTTTCTGAAAGAAAATGAGACGCTATCGCAGAGTTTACTTTAGCAGCTAACCGTCAGCTAATGGCTAACTCCCAGCTTAAAGCTAACCCTTAGCTAACAGCTAGCCGTCAGGTCACAGTTAACCATCAACTAACAGCTAACTACTAAGAAATAACCATCAGCTAGCAGCTAGCCATCAGCTCACCTTTAACCATCAGCTAACAGCTAGCCATGAGCGAACCATCATGTAACAGCTAAGAAATAACCATCAGCTAACAGTTAGCCACCAGCTCACAGCTAACAATCAGATAAAAGCTAACTACAAACTAGTAAATAACCACCAGCTAACAGTGAGCCATCAGCTCACAACTAGCTATTAATTAACAGCTAGCCATCCTCTAAGCTAGCTATAAGCTAACAGCTAACACCATCATTAGTGAAGGTTGTTGGTTCATAGACGTCTTCTGACTGTTTGCTCTTCTGTCGTTCAGTCTCTTTTTGATTGAGACCGTGGTTCTCAGTGGAACCTCTGACCAAGGTTCTCAGTGGAACCTCTGACCAAGGTTCCACGGTGAAGCTGTAGAGAACCTATATCACACACAGACCCCGTTCTGTGTTCTTTTAAACTATGGGGAACCAGTCCCAGTTTAACCTGTATGTGGAGAAGAATGCTGACACACTCACCTGAGTCCAGGAGAGTCCAGGTGAGTCCAGGTGAGTCCAGGAGAGTTCAGGTGAGTCCAGGAGAGTCTAGGAGAGTCCAGGAGAGTCCTGGTGAGTTTGTGACTGGTTCCTGCTGTTCTCCTCCTCAGACACTGACTCTCTCTGCTGCCGTCTCTCCTCCCCCTCTTCAGCCGCCTGTCTCTCTGCAGGCTGCAGCATGTCTCACTCTGCAGCATCTAGCATGTCTCACTCTGCCATATGCAGCATGTCTCACTCTGCAGCATGTAGCATGTCTCACTCTGCCATATGCAGCATGTCTCACTCTGCAGCATGTAGCATGTCTCACTCTGCCATATGCAGCATGTCTCACTCTGCAGCATGTAGCATGTCTCACTCTGCCATATGCAGCATGTTTCACTCTACAGCATGTAGCATGTCTCAATCTGCCATATGTAGCATGTCTCACTCTGCAGCATCTAGCATGTCTCACTCTGCAGCATGTAGCATGTCTCACTCTGCCATATGTAGCATGTCTCACTCTGCAGCATGTAGCATGTCTCACTCTGCCATATGCAGCATGTCTCACTCTGCAGCATGTAGCATGTCTCACTCTGCCATATGCAGCATGTTTCACTCTACAGCATGTAGCATGTCTCACTCTGCCATATGCAGCATGTCTCACTCTGCAGCATGTAGCATGTCTCACTCTGCCATATGCAGCATGTCTCACTCTGCAGCATGTAGCATGTCTCACTCTGCCATATGTAGCATGTCTCACTCTGCAGCATCTAGCATGTCTCACTCTGCAGCATGTAGCATGTCTCACTCTGCCATATGTAGCATGTCTCACTCTGCCATATGTAGCATGTCTCACTCTGCAGCATGTAGCATGTCTCACTCTGCCATATGCAGCATGTCTCACTCTGCAGCATGTAGCATGTCTCACTCTGCCATATGTAGCATGTCTCACTCTGCAGCATGTAGCATGTCTCACTCTGCCATATGTAGCATGTCTCACTCTGCAGCATGTAGCATGTCTCACTCTGCAGCATCTAGCATGTCTCACTCTGCAGCATGTAGCATGTCTCACTCTGCCATATGTAGCATGTCTCACTCTGCAGCATGTAGCATGTCTCACTCTGCCATATGCAGCATGTCTCACTCTGCAGCATGTAGCATGTCTCACTCTGCCATATGTAGCATGTCTCACTCTGCAGCATGTAGCATGTCTCACTCTGCCATATGTAGCATGTCTCACTCTGCAGCATGTAGCATGTCTCACTCTGCAGCATGTAGCATGTCTCACTCTGCCATATGTAGCATGTCTCACTCTGCAGCATCTAGCATGTCTCACTCTGCAGCATGTAGCACGTCTCACTCTGCCATATGTAGCATGTCTCACTCTGCAGCATGTAGCATGTCTCACTCTGCCATATGTAGCATGTCTCACTCTGCAGCATGTAGCATGTCTCACTCTGCAGCATGTAGCATGTCTCACTCTGCAGCATGTAGCATGTCTCACTCTGCAGCATGTAGCATGTCTCACTCTGCCATATGTAGCATGTCTCACTCTGCAGCATGTAGCATGTCTCACTCTGCAGCATGTAGCATGTCTCACTCTGCCATATGTAGCATGTCTCACTCTGCAGCATGTAGCATGTCTCACTCTGCAGCATGTAGCATGTCTCACTGGTTACAGAACTTGGTAAGATTAAGAAATATGTATTTAGGCTTCAACCACAAGAGAGAACATACACACACACACACACACACACACACACACACACACACACACACACACACACACACACACACACACACACACACACACAGACTGATGAAAAAAATGACATTGACTTTTATTTTCTTCTTTTTACTTCAATAATGATAACAATAACCATAATAACAACAACAACAACAACAACAACAACAACAACAACAACACACATCAGAAGTTTTGTATTTGTTGATGATGCTTCACAGAGATCTTCATAGTTTCTCCTTGTTGGCGCCACACCTGGGCGACGACAGAGAGGGGCGTGTCTGCGGGCTCTTCCTGCTCGAGAGCCGTTGGGACACACCTGAGAGCACAGACACCGAGACGCGCGCACGTCCTTCTGCTGAGCCTGACCCGGTGCCTTGTTGCTATCTTCAGAAAATGCCGCTATCTTCCTCCTCTTCCTCCTCTTCTTCCTCCCCCCTCCTCCTCCTCCTCCTCCTCCTGCGGCTAGCCGGCGCGCAGGAGCAGGACGCGTCGTGCCGCGACTCGTTCCGCGCCGGACAGGACGACTTCGTGCTGGACGCGGAGGACGCGGTGGCGGAGGGAGCGGTGCTGCTGTCCGCCGCGCGCGTGAGCTCGCTGGAAGCCTGCAGGAGGGCGTGCTGCCTGGACAACCTCTGCAACCTGGCGCTGCTGGCTCCGCGCGCAGGCGACGCAGGAGCGGCAGACCACCGCGCATGCGTCCTGTTCAACTGCATCCACAGGAACCGCTTCGTGTGCAGGTTCGTGAACAAGGCGGGATACCGGAGCTACATCAGAGAGGCCGTGTTCCAGGTGTACCTGCGGGGACCACAGGGCTCAGGTGAGTCCTCCTGGGACCAGAAGTATTACCGCATCAATATCGCAATCGCAGGTTTTCACTTCCTGTCTGAGGATCAGTGTCGCTGATGCACTTCCTGTCTGTACCTGTGTCTCCAGGTGAAGAGGTCCTGCCCATTGCCATCGCAGCCCGTGATGTCATCGTTCAGCCCGGTGAAGCGGTGACTCTCAGCGGCATCCAGAGCCTGGCGCTGGGCGACGCCCACATCACCAAGTACCTCTGGACCACTGGAGACGGCAACGTGACCATGGAGGTAAAGTCCCTGAACGCACCACAGGTAGAGAGAACCGATGTCACGCCCAAGAGACAGGTGCTGCTGTCTTAGCCTCGTTGTACCTGTCCAGGTGAGTCTGCAGGTAGCGTGGCCGTGTGGTCCCTGAGGGTGTGTCCTTGAAGCTGTCGGTGTGTGTGCAGAGCACGGAGCTACCTGACCAGGTGAGCCTGCCCCGCCTGCAGCCCGGCTCCTACGACTTCCTGCTGACCGTCACCGACTCCAACGGGCAGCGCTCGCACGCCGCCAAGGTCACCGTGATGGTGCTGAACCCGGAGCAGACCAGCTGTGAGTGCTCATGGGAAATGTAGTCCGTGCTGCTCTTTG
>NW_027176154.1:942486-987642 GCF_023055335.1 Clinocottus analis | reverse complement strand
TTGAGGTACTTGTACTTACGTGGAGCGTGTTTCTTCAGGAGGTCCAGTCTCTGCTGCTGAACTGGAAGGGCCCCGACCTCACCACCTACGGAGAGCTGGTTCTGGAGGGAACCTTCAAAGTCCACCGAGCCAAAAACGAGCGAACGCTGTTCCTGTTCGACCGCTTGCTGCTCATCACCAAGCGCCGCGGAGAGCACTACGCCTACAAGACGCACATCTCTGTGAGGACCTGGGCCTCTTACTTTGAATTATGACCTCATGACCTCATGACCGTTCATTCCTTACGTCCAGAAAGTACAATGCAGGTTCTAACATTCAGGTTACCAACAACCAGAATGTGATGCACATGAATATGAAATATTCAGCAAATATAGGAGAACAATAACGATGCTCAGGATACGGATGCTGTGAATCAAAGTAGCGTCTGAGTCATGAACACAAAGAAGTAAAGCAGGGTGTGTGTGTGTGTGTGTGTGTGTGTGTGTGTGTGTGTGTGTGTGTGTGTGTGTGTGTGTGTGTGTGTGTGTGGTTTCAGTGCTCCACTCTGATGCTGATTGAAAGCGCCAAAGACTCTCTGAGCTTCAGTGTGACTCATTACAAACATCCCAAACAACCTCACACTGTTCAGGTGAGTCCATCTACACCTGCCGACCTGCTCACCTGTTCACCTGCTATCTACATATTGTTGATGTGTCTAGTCGATCCTTCAGTGTCTGTGATGTGTTGATGTTTCAGGCGAGGTCGGTGGAGGAGAAGAAGCTGTGGGCTCATCACATCAAACGCATCATTCTGGAGAACCACCAGGCCATCATCCCTCAGAGGGTCAGACACCACTAACACCAGTATACACTCCAGTACGCCCTCTAGTATGCACTCCAGTAAGACCAGTATACACTCCAGTACGCCCTCTAGTATGCACTCCAGTAAGACCAGTATACACTCCAGTATCCCCTCTAGTATACGCTCCAGTAAGACCAGTATCCCCTCTAGTATACACTCCAGTAAAACCAGTATACCCTCCTGTATCAGCAGCATCAGAGGTAGACATTATTGTTGTCTTGTGTGTTTCAGGCTAAAGAGGCCATCTTGGAAATGGATTCAATATGTAAGTTCATGTTTAATATTTTTATTCAAACAGATGTTTGATTTAACATCAAATGAAAATAGATCTTATTTTACTGTAATTTTCTGTCATTGTGGTGGTCTACATCGTGGTAGTCTTCGTAGTGGTGGTCTACATGGTGGTAGTCTTCGTAGTGGTGGTCTACATGGTGGTAGTCTTCGTGGTGGTAGTCTTCGTAGTGGTAGTCTACATGGTGGTAGTCTTCGTAGTGGTGGTCTACATGGTGGTAGTCTTCGTAGTGGTAGTCTACTTGGTGGCAGTCTACATGGTGGAGTCTACGTAGTGGTAGTCTACATGGTGTAGTCTATGCAGTGGTAGTCTACATGGTGGAAGTCTACACAGTGGTAGTCTCCATGGTGGAAGTCTACATGGTTGTAGTCCTCATAGTGGTAGTCTACATGGTGTAGTCTACACAGTGGCAGTCTACATAATGGTAGTCTACACAGTGGAAGTCTACACTGCAGGCGTACTGAATCTCTGAACCTAGACCTCCTCATCTGTAGACCCTCCCAGGTATCGGCTGAAGAAAGCTTCGCCCTGTCAGTCTGACGAGTTTCCACCAGACGGTCGTCAGGGCTCAAGACAGTCCGGTAAACAACATGAACTACATCCTGTTTACATCCTGTTTACTTCCTGTTTACTTCCTGTTTACTTCCTGTTTACTTCCATGAACACTGTCTCTTTCTTCTTCTTCAGAGACGATCAAAGAAATCCTGAAGAGCAGCAAAGGTAAATAAACCTTAACTGATACACCACCTTAACTAATACACCACCTTAACTGATACACCACCTTAACTAATACACCACCTTAACTAATACACCACCTTAACTAATACACCACCTTAACTAATACACCACCTTAACTAATACACCACCTTAACTAATACACCACCTTAACTAATACACCACCTTAACTGATACACCACCTTAACTAATACACCACCTTAACTAATACACCACCTTAACTGATACACCACCTTAACTAATACACCACCTTAACTAATACACCACCTTAACTAATACACCACCTTAACTAATACACCACCTTAACTGATATACCACCTTAACTAATACACCACCTTAACTAATACACCACCTTAACTAATACACCACCTTAACTAATACACCACCTTAACTGATATACCACCTTAACTAATACACCACCTTAACTAATACACCACCTTAACTGATATACCACCTTAACTAATACACCACCTTAACTAATACACCACCTTAACTAATACACCACCTTAACTGATATACCACCTTAACTGATACACCACCTTAACTAATACACCACCTTAACTAATACACCACCTTAACTAATACACCACCTTAACTGATATACCACCTTAACTAATACACCACCTTAACTAATACACCACCTTAACTGATATACCACCTTAACTAATACACCACCTTAACTAATACACCACCTTAACTGATACACCACCTTAACTGATACACCACCTTAACTGATATACCACCTTAACTAATACACCACCTTAACTAATACACCACCTTAACTAATACACCACCTTAACTAATACACCACCTTAACTGATATACCACCTTAACTGATACACCACCTTAACTGATATACCATGACAACTTCAATGCATTAATACTGCTAATAAGATCATCAATAACTGATGATGATGATGATGATGATGATGATGTTATATATTAATCTTCACATCTGCTTTTCTTCTCCAGTTGATCACACAGTCGTCCTGAAGGTAAGAAACATGAACTGATGTCTTTAATTCTTCTTCTTGTTCTTCTTGTTCTTCTTGTTCTTCTTGTTCTTCTTCTTCTTCTTCTTCTTCTTCTTCTTCTTCTTCCTCACTGAGCACTCAGACAGTGAGGGTGTGGGGGGTTGTTCCAGAGGGGGAGGGGCTCTCTCTCGCTGAGCAAGAATGAGGAAGACCAGGTGGAAGAGGAGGAGCTTGGCAGCTGGAAGAACTCACTGGAGCGTCTGCTCTCAAGCGATGAAGAGGAGCAGGAGGAGGAAGAGGACTTCACCAGCTCCGTGCTGGCTGCCGTCTCCTTCTGGAACCAGATGGTGACGCCTCCTTCCTGTTTCCTCCATCCTCGCTCCCTCATCCACTAAAGTCAGCTGACCTTCATCACGTGTGGTCAACTAACAGCAGCTGACCTCAGATCAGCTTTCATTCATCACGTCATCTTAAAAACATTTACAACTTTACAACTTTAAGTTAAAAACTATATTTATATAGAAACAACGACAGAAAGACTTAAGAGAGACTCTCAGCGCCATCTGGTGCTGCAGAGCAGGACGTCTTCTTCTGTGGTGCTGCAGAGGAGGACGTCTTCTTCTGTGGTGCTGCAGAGGAGGACGTCTTCTTCTGTGGTGCTGCAGAGGAGGACGTCTTCTTCTGTGGTGCTGCAGAGGAGGACGTCTTCTTCTGTGGTGCTGCAGAGGAGGACGTCTTCTTCTGTGGTGCTGCAGAGGAGGACGTCTTCTTCTGTGGTGCTGCAGAGGAGGACGTCTTCTTCTGTGGTGCTGCAGAGGAGGACGTCTTCTTCTGTGGTGCTGGAGAGCAGGACGTCTTCTTCTGTGGTGCTGCAGAGGAGGACGTCTTCTTCTGTGGTGCTGGAGAGCAGGACGTCTTCTTCTGTGGTGCTGCAGAGGAGGACGTCTTCTTCTCTACGACCTGATGACAAAATAATAGTAAAGAAGAAAATGCTTTTTAAATCCCTTCCTGCGTTTAAGAGCTTCAGGATTAAAGGGTCTACTTCCTGTTTGTTCTTCTTCTGTGGTTCCAACAGGAAGTCTCTGTAACTCTTTGTTTGTGATGAAGCACTTTCAAACATGTGACGTCTTGTGTTTGTTGAAGGAGGCAGGTGAAGGCGGAGTCTCTTCAGTTGAAGGTGGAGTCTCTTCAGGTGAAGGCGGAGTCTCTTCAGGTGAAGGCGGAGTCTCTTCAGTCGAAGGCGGAGTCTCTTCGGGCGGAGGCGAGTTATCTTTAGCCGGAGGCGGAGTTTCTTCTGGCGAAGGAGGTGGAGTCTCTTCTGACGGCCGACTTCCCAAAGAAGACGAGTCGGGTGGAACCGAACCGACGCATGAGCAGGTAAACGACTCACGGATTCAACACCACACAGTTACACTTCTGTAGCTAGCATAGCCTATAACAGCTTAGCATCTAGCAGCGTTAGCATTTAGAAGCTTAGCATTTAGAGCGTATTGTCGAGCAGCGTAGCATGACATCACTTCCTGTGAGGGATCGGGTCGCCTCTCAGAGCTTCTGATTCTGGACCGACACGCCTTCCAGTTCTAGCCCTTCATCCAGTCTTGGCCTTTCCTCCCGTGCAGCCTCGAGAGAACACCTCAGAGTCCGAATCAACGGAGAATCCTGAACCAGAACCCTCCTGTCCGGACAGCCTGTCCGGTCCTGGTCCCGGCATCCCGGCGTCTCCTCCGGTGTCCGAGGAGCAAAACCCTGAAGGAGATCCAGAATCCACGGAGCAACCGTTCTCCGCCGCACTGGATTCAGACTCAAAGACCCGGAGCAGCGAGGAGTCCTCTGAGGACGAGGAGGACGAGGAGGTGAAGGCGGCGCCGGTGTCGACGGCCAGCATCCTCCCGTCGTCTGTCCTGGACAAAGCCGGCGCCATCGCTCAGCACTTCAGCAGCAGCATCAGGCGGAGCAGCCGGACCCGGGACGAGGCCCGGTCCCCCGGCTGTGTGTCGCCGCGCCTCGGTGCCGAACCCGCCGACAGGACGTCCAGACTCAACAGCATCGGTTCTGACCCGGTGGAGACCTTCAGCGGGACGGATCTGAACCTGCTGTCTCCTCGGGACGACGGCCTCTTCGACGTCGACCGAGGCGTTCGGCGCAGGCGGGACTCCACCCTGTCCAAGCAGGACCAGCTGCTCATCGGCAAGATCAGGAGCTACTACGAAGACGCGGAGAACCGGGACGCCGCCTTCGGGCTCCAGCGCCGAGAGAGTCTGACGTACATCCCGACCGGGCTGGTCAGGAGCTCCGTCAGCCGGCTCAACAGCACCCCGAGGGAGGACGAGGTCCAGACGAGTGCCCCCGCCTCCACCGCGTTCACCGGGCTGGAGTCAAACCCGGCTGTACCCACGGGCCCCGGGGCCCACATGGTCTCCAGTGACTCGTTGGACTCGTTCAGATCTGATCAGAGAAGCACGGATCCGGAAGATTCAGAAGACGGCTGCTGGTCCAGATCTCAAAGCTTGCAGGACAATCCGTCTGAGGATGAAGAGTTCAGGCCTTCCTCTGAAATGATCGAGATCTGGCAAACGATGGAGCGAGAGATCGGCCGATCTCGCGGCGCCATCCGTCGTCGCGGCGAGATCGACGGAGGGCGACCCCGAGGAGATCTGACGAGCTCCGGCCCGACCCGCACCGGCCGCTTTGACACGACGAAGACCTCCAACCCGAGCGGGGCGTCTGACCTCGGCACCGCCGCTGAGGGCTCCGCCAGTCCTCTGCCCCTCAAGCTCAAGTCCTCCGGCGTGAGTCGGACAGGAAGTCCGAAAGTGTTGGACGATCCGGTTCTTCAGGTCGCCCGGCTGGAGCCAGAGGAGGAGTCGGCCGCCAAGGACTCGAACCAGCTGGACGACGGAGACCAGACCAAGAGCAAAGTCCTCCATCTGGCCCGCCAGTACAGCCAGCGGATCAAAACCACCAAACCGATGGTCCTGATGGGCAGGAGGACCTTATCCTGTGTGCTGGAGGAGAAGGAGGGTCCAGGTACTCAATTACATACTCATTTAAATGAGCAGCAATTAAGGATTTAAACTACGCCAATTTAGAGAATGTGACCAATTTTAAAGCTTTCTAAATCTTTGGATTATAGGAAACTACAAATTACTGAAAGAGTTTATAATAACAATGTTATGATATCTGATTAAAAAGAAGGAAGAACGAGTGAAGTAGGAACAAACATTTTGAAATATAACTGCACTCAAAGGATTATTCTGGTCAGTTTGTCGTTAGTTAAGACTCAAAGAAGAGGAACTGCAGTTAATTCCTCCCTGATGTGCTCTGCAGGTAAACCCAACCCGACTGCGCTGCTGGGTGGTCATAACCAGACTACCTCTCCACCGCTGATCCCCTTGGACCAGATCCAGACCCCCGGTCTCTCCGGCAGCCCGGCGGCCGTGGACCCGGCTCCTCTGAGCCCCGTTGATGTCGCCGAGAGCTTCCGCTGGCCCGACGTCCGAGAGCTCCGCTCCAGGTACTCGGCCCCCCAGAGGATCCATGTGGGCCGGAGCCTCTCCACCCAGGAGCCGATGCCGGGCGGCAGCCGGAGGCGGCGCTCCAGCTGCTCCCTCGGACCCGGGGCCGCCGCCGAGGCTCCCCAGTGCCGAGAGGAGCGCCGACAGCGCCTCCACAGAGCCAACTCCCTGGACCCGCGGCTGAGCGGCGCCACGAGGAAGGAGCTGCGGGAGCTCCAGGACCAGGTCTACGACGGGTACTACGTCGCGGCCGAGGCGCCGCTGCCAGGCCGCGAGGAACACAAGATCCTCGTGGTGGAGAAGCTTCCGGAGTCACAGGCCGCAGAGACGGAGCGAGACCGAGACGACGGCTTCGTCCAGATCCGCTCGCCCACCAGCAGGGAGAAGCTCTCCGTCATGGCCGTCATCGACCGCTGCCGGGTCTACCAGGAGTCCGACGAGTACAAGCAGAGGGAGGACGCGAGGGCCAAAGCTGAGCCGACGAGGCCTCGGGAGCCCGACGGCGCCGGGCCGGCAGACGGAGGACCGGATCACACCGGAGAACCGAAGACAGAAGCCGGACAGCAGAGTCTCGTAAAACATCTGAGAGAAAAGTTCCAGAGCCGGAGCTGAAGGACGAGACGTTGATGTCAGAAACAATTAAATAACAGAACATGTCAGGGCCTCCAAGCCTGAACAGAGTCACACAGTTATAACTGTTTTATCATTTCATTGTTTTTCACAAATACACTACATTATAATTATGTTCTCATGATGTGCACGACTCAGCTCTGAAGGCCGAGATCGAAAACGCACGGCCCGCCACTGGAATATAGAATATAATGTAGAATATATACTACAGCTGAGATTATGATCATTAAGTTATTCTGAAGAACCGCTTTGTAAACTACAAAATGTCTCTTTGTAGATAAATATGTCTAAAACAATGAGACCATCTTCAGAGGACATATGACGTATATTACAGTTACAGCAGAGACGGTCTCTGTGGAAGCTGTGGATTCCTGCTGTCAGTGAACTCACCACTCAACTGGCAGCAGCTCTCAGATTCTTCTGCATTTAAGGAACCGTTCTGCCGTGGAACCTTTGTAAGGAGCAGGAAGGGGAACCTGAAGCAGGAGGAACTGAACCCTCTGAAGCCAAAGACTCAAACACTGTTCATCCCGCCTCGTGGGGCTGAACAGGTTCCAGGAGAACCACAGAGAACCGACCGACACCAAAGACGAGGTTGAATGCAGAACTTGGTTCCTGACTCAGCGTGTTGTCAACGCTCATATTTCATATTTAATATCGATCCTTTGTTTTCAGCTGCTCTGATAATAATCATAATGATCTGTGTATGAATGAGCTAATCCTGCCGCAGAAATATGATGTCATCGTGGTGGTCATGATGTCATTGTGGTGGTCATGATGTCATCGTGGTGGTCACGATGTCATCGTGGTGGTCACGATGTCATCGTGGTGGTCACGATGTCATCGTGGTGGTCACGATGTCATCGTGAAGCCTCAAAATCAATAAAACATTAACATGTGACCTGTTGCTTCATTATGTAAATTCAGCAATCACACAAGTTATGACCAGTTCATTCATGATTTATTATGAAATTCTGTATTTTTGTGCCTTTTTGTTTTTTAATTTGTTGTTCAGTTTATTTAAACTTCTTTGTATAATAACCATAATAATAATAATCACAATAATCAAATAATAAACATAATGATCATACATGACATGTACACATCAATACTCAGTGATCATGTGAATACTTGTAGTACTTCAGTACTGGAGTACATGTACACATCAATACTCAGTGATCATGTGAATACTTGTAGTACTTCAGTACTGGAGTACATGTACACATCAATACTCAGTGATCATGTGAATACTTGTAGTACTTCAGTACTGGAGTACATGTACACATCAATACTCAGTGATCATGTGAATACTTGTAGTACTTCAGTACTGGAGTACATGTACACATCAATACTCAGTGATCATGTGAATACTTGTAGTACTTCAGTACTGGAGTACATGTACACATCAATACTCAGTGATCATGTGAATACTTGTAGTACTTCAGTACTGGAGTACATGTACACATCAATACTCAGTGATCATGTGAATACTTGTAGTACTTCAGTACTGGAGTACATGTACACATCAATACTCAGTGATCATGTGAATACTTGTAGTACTTCAGTACTGGAGTACATGTACACATCAATACTCAGTGATCATGTGAATACTTGTAGTACTTCAGTACTGGAGTACATGTACACATCAATACTCAGTGATCATGTGAATACTTGTAGTACTTCAGTACTGGAGTACATGTACACATCAATACTCAGTGATCATGTGAATACTTGTAGTACTTCAGTACTGGAGTACATGTACACATCAATACTCAGTGATCATGTGAATACTTGTAGTACTTCAGTACTGGAGTACATGTACACATCAATACTCAGTGATCATGTGAATACTTGTAGTACTTCAGTACTGGAGTACATGTACACATCAATACTCAGTGATCATGTGAATACTTGTAGTACTTCAGTACTGGAGTACATGTACACATCAATACTCAGTGATCATGTGAATACTTGTAGTACTTCAGTACTGGAGTACATGTACACATCAATACTCAGTGATCATGTGACCTGACAGCGTCAAAACGGATCTTCAGCTTCCTGCAGTCTGAACGCTCCAACGACATCGTCCTCCAGAGTCCTGACGCACACACACACTGTCACACACACACACACACTGTCACACACACACACACACTGTCACACTGTCACACACACACACACTGTCACACGCACACACACACTGTCACACTGTCACACACACACACACTGTCACACTGTCACACACACACACACTGTCACACACACACACACTGTCACACGCACACACACACTGTCACACTGTCACACACACACACACTGTCACACTGTCACACACACACACTGTCACACACACACACACTGTCACACACACACACACACACACACACTGTCACACACACACTGTCACACTGTCACACACACACACACTGTCACACACACACTGTCACACTGTCACACACACACACACTGTCACACACACACTGTCACACTGTCACACACACACACACTGTCACACACACACACTGTCACACTGTCACACACACACACACTGTCACACACACACACACACTGTCACACTGTCACACACACACACACTGTCACACACACACTGTCACACTGTCACACACACACACACTCTCTCTCTCTCTCTCTCTCTCTCTCTCTCTCTCCCGCTCTCTCTCATTTTCTCTCTCTCTCTCTCTGTCTCTCTCTCTCTCTCTCTCTCTCTGTCTCTCTCTCTCTGTCTCTGTCTCTCTCTCTCTCTCTCTCTCTCTCCCTCCCTCTCTCTCTCTCTCTCTCTCTCTCTCTCTCTCTGTCTCTCTCTCTCTCTCTCTCTCTCTCTCTCTCTCTCTCTCTCTCTCTCTCAGCTGTATTCAAAGCAGAGACTCAGAGACTGAATTCTCTCAAATGAAGGAAAGTCACTCAGAGATTTGATTTATTAAAGATACTTTATTATAGATATGTTATGACAGATAGTTTATTAAAGATACTTTATTATAGATATGTTATGACAGATAGTTTATTAAAGATACTTTATTATAGATATGTTATGACAGATAGCTTATTAAAGATAGTTAATAAACAGGTTATTACCAGAGTGTATTTCCAGTTTAATAGAGATGTACTCGCAGTACTGGGAAGCAGCCCGAGCTCACAGACCCGACTACAGGAGATACACAGTGAGTACCAACATGATGTAGAGAACCAGTAACCTCCTGATGATGTAGAGAACCAGTAACCTCCTGATGATGTAGAGAACCAGTAACCTCCTGATGATGTAGAGAACCAGTAACCTCCTGATGATGTAGAGAACCAGTAACCTCCTGATGATGTAGAGAACCAGTAACCTCATGATGATGTAGAGAACCAGTAACCTCATGATGATGTAGAGAACCAGTAAGCTCATGATGTAGAGAACCAGTAACCTCATGATGATGTAGAGAACCAGTAAGCTCATGATGTAGAGAACCAGTAACCTCATGATGATGTAGAGAACCAGTAACCTCCTGATGATGTAGAGAACCAGTAACCTCCTGATGATGTAGAGAACCAGTAACCTCCTGATGATGTAGAGAACCAGTAACCTCATGATGATGTAGAGAACCAGTAAGCTCATGATGTAGAGAACCAGTAACCTCATGATGATGTAGGGAACCAGTAAGCTCATGATGTAGAGAACCAGTAACCTCATGATGATGTAGAGAACCAGTAAGCTCATGATGTAGAGAACCAGTAACCTCATGATATCGTGAACCAGTAACCTCATGATGATGTAGAGAACCAGTAACGTCATGATGATGTAGAGAACCAGTAACCTCATGATGATGTAGAGAACCAGTAACCCTATGATGATGTAGAGAACCAGTAAGCTCATGATGTAGAGAACCAGTAACCCTATGATGATGTAGAGAACCAGTAAGCTCATGATGTAGAGAACCAGTAACCCTATGATGATGTAGAGAACCAGTAAGCTCATGATATCGTGAACCAGTAACCTCATGATGATGTAGAGAACCAGTAACCCCATGATGATGTAGAGAACCAGTAACCTCCTGATGATGTAGAGAACCAGTAACCTCCTGATGATGTAGAGAACCAGTAACCTCCTGATGATGTAGAGAACCAGTAACCTCATGATGTAGAGAACCAGTAACCTCATGATGATGTAGAGAACCAGTAAGCTCATGATGATGTAGAGAACCAGTAAGCTCATGATGTAGAGAACCAGTAACCCTATGATGATGTAGAGAACCAGTAAGCTCATGATATCGTGAACCAGTAACCTCATGATGATGTAGAGAACCAGTAACCCTATGATGATGTAGAGAACCAGTAACCTCCTGATGATGTAGAGAACCAGTAACCTCCTGATGATGTAGAGAACCAGTAACCTCCTGATGTAGAGAACCAGTAACCTCATGATGTAGAGAACCAGTAAGCTCATGATGTAGAGAACCAGTAAACTCATGATGATGTAGAGAACCAGTAACCTCCTGATGTAGAGAACCAGTAACCTCATGATGTAGAGAACCAGTAAGCTCATGATGTAGAGAACCAGTAAACTCATGATGATGTAGAGAACCAGTAACCTCATGATGTAGAGAACCAGTAAGCTCATGATGTAGAGAACCAGTAACATTGTGATACAAGTTATTGGAGTAGAGAACCTGGGACTCTCTTGTCAGTCCTTTTCCTATTGGTTGATGATGTTAACCTGTCACAGCGTCAGTGTAGAGCAGTGGTTCTTGAACTGTAGGGCGCGACCCTCCAGTGGGGCGTGGAGGTATTACATGTGGGGCGCGGCCCTCTAGTGGTGCGTGGAGGTATTACATGTGGGGCGCGACCGTCTAGTGGAGCGTGGAGGTATCACATGTGGGGCGCGACCCTCTAGAGGGGCGTGGAGGTATTACATGTGGGGTGCGACCCTCTAGTGGGGCGTGGAGGTATTACATGTGGGGCGCGGCCCTCTAGTGGGCCGTGGAGGTATTACATGTGGGGCGTAGGGGAGATGCAGATTCTTTTAAAAAAAAATCTTTTTTTTTTCAAGAAATGAAAAATCAAAACTCGGCAGCTGGAAGTATGAATGGTTCCAAACTTTCCATAGAGGTTCATCACCAGTTCAACTAACATTCCATGTTCCTCTTAAGAGTCCCCCTGTTCCTCTTAAGAGTCCCCCTGTTCCTCTTAAGAGTCCCCCTGTTCCCCTTAAGAGTCCCCCTGTTCCTCTTAAGAGTCCCCCTGTTCCCCTTAAGAGTCCCCCTGTTCCTCTTAAGAGTCCCCCTGTTCCTCTTAAGAGTCCCCCTGTTCCTCTTAAGAGTCCCCCTGTTCCTCTTAAGAGTCCCCCTGTTCCCCTTAAGAGTCCCCCTGTTCCTCTTAAGAGTCCCCCTGTTCCTCTTAAGAGTCCCCCTGTTCCTCTTAAGAGTCCCCCTGTTCCTCTTAAGAGTCCCCCTGTTCCCCTTAAGAGTCCCCCTGTTCCTCTTAAGAGTCCCCCTGTTCCCCTTAAGAGTCCCCCTGTTCCTCTTAAGAGTCCCCCTGTTCCCCTTAAGAGTCCCCCTGTTCCCCTTAAGAGTCCCCCTGTTCCCCTTAAGAGTCCCCCTGTTCCCCTTAAGAGTCCCCCTGTTCCTCTTAAGAGTCCCCCTGTTCCCCTTAAGAGTCCCCCTGTTCCCCTTAAGAGTCCCCCTGTTCCTCTTAAGAGTCCCCCTGTTCCCCTTAAGAGTCCCCCTGTTCCTCTTAAGAGTCCCCCTGTTCCCCTTAAGAGTCCCCCTGTTCCTCTTCAGTCCTGTTCCCTGTCTGGTTCAGAGTCCTGTTCCCTGTCTGGTTCAGAGTCCTGTTCCCTGTCTGGTTCAGAGTCCTGTTCCCTGTCTGGTTCAGAGTCCTGTTCCCTGTCTGGTTCAGAGTCCTGTTCCCTGTCTGGTTCAGAGTCCTGTTCCCTGTCTGTTCCCTGTCCAGACTCTTCAGGTGACCAGGTTCTTCTGTCTGCAGGTGGTGGAGGGTCAGACTCTCCTTCCTCTTGGCAGCAGGAAGCGTCTTCGCTCTGCAGGAGACGATGAAGAGGAGGCGAGCAGCTCGCGGCCAAACCCCGAAGGCTCTCTGTCGGCCGGCGACCTGAACCGCTACGAGGAGAACCAGGAGAACCGGGAGAACCAGGAGAACCAGGAGAAGCAGGAGGAGCTGCAGGAGGAGCAGGAGGAGCTGCAGAGACTCTGTCAGCGCTGCCACATCGTGGCGTCACAGCTGAACAGACAAGCTGCTGCTTTGAAGGTCAGATTACTGAACATGGTTTCGGTCCAGATTTAAAGATTACTTCTGAGACTAATGTTTTCAAAAGGAATCTCTTCTTTAAGTAATCCGATTACAACAATTAGGAATCGGATTACGTGTAATCAGTAGCTAGTTAGCTCGTTCCACAGTGTGATATTAGTACTTTTACTGCATCAGAGTATTTCCACAGTGTGATATTAGTACTTTTACTGCATCAGAGTATTTCCACAGTGTGATATTAGTACTTTTACTGCATCAGAGTATTTCCACAGTGTGATATTAGTACTTTTACTGCATCAGAGTATTTCCACAGTGTGATATTAGTACTTTTACTGCATCAGAGTATTTCCACAGTGTGATATTAGTACTTTTACTGCATCAGAGTATTTCCACAGTGTGATATTAGTACTTTTACTGCATCAGAGTATTTCCACAGTGTGATATTAGTACTTTTACTGCATCAGAGTATTTCCACAGTGTGATATTAGTACTTTTACTGCATCAGAGTATTTCCACAGTGTGATATTAGTACTTTTACTGCAGTAATCTTTCCTGTTCATTCATGTGCAGAGAAGTCAGTTTGACGTTGAGCTCTTCTGTCAGGTTTTCATATCGAAGTGAGGACATGAGATCAAATGTGTGGTTGTGTGTGTGTGTGTGAGTGTGTGTGTGTGTGGTTGTGTGTGTGTGGTTGTGTGAGTGTGGTTGTGTGAGTGTGTGTGTGTGTGTGTGTGTGTGTGTGTGTGTGTGTGTGTGTGTGGTTGTGTGTGTGTGGTTGTGTGAGTGTGTGTGTGTGTGTCTGTGGTTGTGTGAGTGGGTATGTGTGTGTGTGTGTGTGTGTGTGAGTGTGTGTGTGTGTGTGTGGTTGTGTGAGTGTGGTTGTGTGTGTGTGTGTGTGTGTGTGTGTGTGTGTGTGTGTGTGTGTGTGTGTGTGTGTGTGTGTGTTTGTGTGTCAGAAAGACAAACAGTAGAATTCAGACATTTATGTTGTTGTATTAATGAGATGAAAACAGGAACATTTGTTTGTTCCAGTGGAGAGCTACTGGTTGTACTGGTACGGTAGCTAGTTAGCTAGTTAGCTAGTTGGTTAGTTGAGTAGTTATATAGGAAGCGTGTTAACTAGAGTGGTAGAGTGCTAGTTGTTAGTTAGCTATTAAGCTGGTTGGTTTGTTAGCTAGTTAGCTCGCATATTGTCATACTTGTGATTCAAGTAAAACAAATGAATCTTTCGAACAATAACATTTCTACAGAAGTAGAAAACAAAGACTTGTGTTTCTATTGTTTGTCGTTAACTGGGTGCGGTCCGGTCTGACCTCCAGGACCTGGCCTACGCCTCCTTCCTCTTCGATAAGCGCCCTCGCCATGGCCGCCATGTTTCTTCCCGCTGTGGCGTGTGCGGCGCCTCCTTCCAGCAGCTGAGGTGTCGCGCTTTGCGTCACGCTCTGGGGCCCCGCCCCTCCCAGCAGAGGGGCGGGGCTCCGTGGGGCTGGGGCGGAGTCCAGAGCGCCTTTTTGGGTGGGGGTGGAGCCAAAGGGCTTGCCACGGTCACGCCCCTACCCCTGACCGCTCAGCTGGAGGGCGTGTGGAGCGTCTCCTGCTGCTCACCTGAGCAGGTGAGACGCCTCATGTCACCTTCAACAACCAATAACACAATTGATCGTGTCAGCGTTTTGATCCCCTTCATCTCGTCTGTCAGGCTTCGAGTCCAGGAGGTCATGTGACCCTGAAGGCTTCGAGTCCAGGAGGTCATGTGACCCGGAAGGCTTCGAGTCCAGGAGGTCATGTGACCCGGAAGGCTTCGAGTCCAGGAGGTCATGTGACCCGGAAGGCTTCGAGTCCAGGAGGTCATGTGACCCGGAAGGCTTCGAGTCCAGGAGGTCATGTGACCCTGAAGGCTTCGAGTCACAGCGTCTCCACCCAAACCAGCCAACCGGCGTCCGCTGCAGCCGCCTTCTTCATCAGGTCAGTGGACGCACCACCGTTCCTTTAACCAGAGACGTAGCAGGTCAGTGAACGCACCACCGGCCCACACACACATACACAATCTATCACAGCTGATTAAGGGTGTGTTGCATTGTGGGTAATGTAGGCATCACATTGGTATGCATCAGGTGCTTCATGCTGTTCATGCTTCAGAGAACACAGAGGAAGAAGAGAAGTTTGACACATTTATTAAAACTCTTCTGTCAGTGAAATGAAAGAATTTAAACTCAGATGAACTCCTCCTCCTCCTCTTCCTCTTCCTCCTCTTCCCAGAGGAGAGTCCGATTCCTTAAAGTGTGGGTCTCTGTCTGAGCAGCTCCCCCAGATTCCAGGTCTGCAACGATGCACCAAAATATGAGCTGCAACACAGACGAGGCTCATTAAGCATTCAGGTCTACAGGGGGACCGGACCCAGATCCCATTGGACCCCCTTCAGGACCCACATGACCTTTCATCTCATTCTAAATCTGTGCAATCAGAAGTAGAGTGAGCCTGATACATAATACGTATAGTAGATCATTATTGTAGATAATG
The DNA here is from genome assembly GCF_023055335.1 of Clinocottus analis. Lineage (NCBI taxonomy): Eukaryota > Metazoa > Chordata > Actinopteri > Perciformes > Cottidae > Clinocottus > Clinocottus analis. The sequence goes on along the minus strand of NW_027176154.1, from coordinate 971,878 downwards.
ATAGTAAATGTAGATCATTATTGTAGATAATAATAATAATAATAGATCATTATTGTAGATAATAATAATAGTAGATCATTAGTGTAGATAATGATAATAATAATAATAATAATAATAGATCATTATTGTAGATAATAATAATAGTAGATCATTATTGTAGATAATGATAATAATAATAGTAGATCATTATTGTAGATAATAATAATAGTAGATCATTATTGTAGATAATAATAATAATAATAGTAGTAGATCATTATTGTAGATAATAATAATAATAATAGTAGTAGATCATTATTGTAGATAATAATAATAATAATAATAATAGTAGATCATTATTGTAGATAATAATAATAATAATAATAATAATAATAATAGTAGATCATTATTGTAGATAATAATAATAATAATAATAATAGTTCCTGTAACTGTGTTACACTCACAACTGTCCCCATGAAACAAAAGTGGGGACTAAAATGATTCTCAGGAAAGTTTTAAAGCAGCAACTTCAATGTATCACATAAAAAACTTAATTATCTATTGTTTTATACCAACACACACACACACACACACACACACACACACACACACACACACACACACACACACTAAGTGGCTTTGAAGTTCAGTGGTGGGGGTATCTGTCATCTCATGAAGTATTCATGGAGCATGTCAAGTGTGTGTGTGTGTGTGTGTGTGTGTGTGTGTGTGTGTGTGTGTGTGTGTGTGTTTCTGTTCATTCATGTGCAGAGACGTCAGTTTGACGTTGAGCTCTTCTGTCAGGTTTTCATATCGAAGTGAGGACATGAGATCAAATGTGTGGTTGTGTGTGTGTGTGTGTGTGTGTGTGTGTGTGTGTGTGTGTGTGTGTGTGTGTGTGTGTGTGTGTGTGTGTGTGTGTGTGTGTGTGCGTGTGTGTGTGCATGGTCTCCACAGGGCTGCTGTGTGTCGACATGATGAGGAGGCGGGGCTGTGGAGGGAGGAGGGAGGAGGAAGAGAGAGGAGGGAGGAGGAAGAGGGAGGAGGAAGAGGGAGGAGGAAGAGGGAAGAGGAAGAGGGAGGAGGAAGAGGGAGGAGGGAGGAGGAAGAGGGAAGAGGAAGAGGGAGGAGGAAGAGGGAGGAGGAAGGAGGAAGAGGGAAGAGGAAGAGGGAGGAGGAAGAGGGAGGAGGAAGGAGGAAGAGGGAAGAGGGAGGAGGGAGGAGGAAGAGGGAGGAGGAAGGGGGGAGGGGAGGAAGGCTGGAGCATCTCCAGTGTTTCCCGGCAACAACATCAGCAAGAGGCAGAAATCCAACTGCTCTTCATCCTCGTTTATTACTAGCTCTTGATTTTAATCCTTTATTCCTCCTCTGCTGCTGCTCCCCTTCATCAGGAGGAGCAGGAGGAGGAGCAGGAGGAGGAGCAGGAAAAGCATTGCGATACTGCAGGAACAGACTGAGGAGCTACAGGACAGAAAAGAGGAGGAAGAAGAACAGGGGGAGAAGCAGAGAGAAGAGGTGAATTCAATGGACAAAAGGAGGTTGATTTAGAGAAAAGGATGGAGGACAGAGGAGGTGAAGAGGAGAGACGGCGAGAGCAAGAGGAAAACGTCAAAGTAACAGTAAAGAGAAGCAGAACGGTGGAGAGAAGCAGAAGTTGAGAGGAAGTAAGTGAAGGATGGATGGAGAGAAGCAGAGGAGGAGGTTAAATGTTTCCAGGCTGAGGCTCGCTGCAGCGGCTGACTTACTTCATCCGACCGACCGGCAGGGTCTGAGCCAAGGACACGAGGACGTAAGGACATGAGGACACGAGGACGTAAGGACATGAGGACACGAGGACGTAAGGACATGAGGACATGAGGACACAAGGACGTAAGGACACAAGGATGTGAGGACAGACGGGGGAAGTGATTTGATTGACAAACAGACTGAAACCTGTTTGAATATTCTAAGTCTGAGATGAAGATGAAATCTCGTTTGAAGGTTTCATTCAGACTTTTTCTGATAAGTGAAAACATTCCTGAAGCCCTGAAGAGAGAACCAAGAGTCTCTGAAGCACCCAACTTCCTTTGGAACATGTTATTATACGACATTATTGTATCACATCATAATATTTAGAATAGACGTCCCACAACTTTCTTCACTTCAAGCTTCACTTGGAACAGGACGTTGGTGACAAGGTATTACTTCACATGTGTAGAGGTATTGACACGTGTAGAGGTATTGACACGTGTAGAGGTATTGACACGTGTAGAGGTATTGACACGTGTAGAGGTATTGACACGTGTAGAGGTATTGACACGTGTAGAGGTATTGACACGTGTAGAGGTATTGACACGTGTAGAGGTATTGACGTGTGTAGAGGTATTGACACGTGTAGAGGTATTGACGTGTGTAGAGGTATTGACACGTGTAGAGGTATTGACACGTGTAGAGGTATTGACACGTGTAGAGGTATTGACGTGTGTAGAGGTATTGACACGTGTAGAGGTATTGACACGTGTAGAGGTATTGACACGTGTAGAGGTATTGACACGTGTAGAGGTATTGACACGTGTAGAGGTATTGACACGTGTAGAGGTATTGACACGTGTAGAGGTATTGACACGTGTAGAGGTATTGACGTGTGTAGAGCGAACGTCTGGAAGCACAGATGCTTCCATGTAGAGGTGGAAGAGGAGTTTATTTCTGATGAGCCTTTTCGGGTTCCTTCGGGGCCATTGGTTTGTCTCGTGGATCTCCGAAGCTCTTCCTCTTCACTGGACTTTGTCTCGCGGGTCCCTGATCCCTCACACCTGTCGGATGGGATCTGGTTCTTCATGATGGCCAACGAGAAGAAGTGCGGATTCTCTTCCAGGAGGAGAGCTCTGAGCAGATAATGGACTGGAAGGAGCTGTGAGTATGGTTTGGTCCACTCGTCTCTTCACTGGCATTTAACGCCCAGTTCAGTGCAGGTGTATGTATGGAGGGAGCATAGGGAGTGATCACCTGACCTGAAACTGTCTCCATGCACTTGTAAAGGAAGTTCGTCCCCTTCATTGGTCTCCGAGGGCCGTACCAGGTTCATAGATCACACATTATGAAGCAGAGAGCCTCCATGAACGAACTGACTGACTCCTGACTCTTTGTTTCTGTTTTCAGAGCGGCTCAAAAGCTCAGTCTGTCCCGCAGGAGGAGTTCCCCATCGGGCCCCGCCACGTCTACCGGCGAGGCCCCGGGGCCCCTGCTGTACAGCGGGGGCTTCAGCGGAGCCCTGCGGGTCTCCCCGCCCCCCGTCCCGCCATGTCTCCTCCGGGCCGGGTCCAAGGTCAAAGACGCGCCGGGGACAGGGAAGGTAAGACGTCATAGCGGGACTCTGGAGGACGAGCAGGACACTGGTGTGGACTTCCTGCTCTCTGATGTGGACTTCCTGCTCTCTGATGTAGACTTCCTGCTCTCTGATGTGGACTTCCTGTCTGCGTCCAGGTCTGGGTGATGGTGCGGGTCTGCTCGGGCCCCAGCAGCAGGTCCTCAGAGTCCCAGTCCGTCCTCAGAGTGGACGGCAGGAAGAAGCTGCTGACGCTCTGCGAGCCGCCGGGCGGGCAGAGCGTGAGACGGGCCTCCGCCTCAGCTCCCAAGACCTTCACCTTCGATGCCATCTTCTCCCAGAATGCATCACAGGTGAGACGTGACGCAGTGACATCACATCGAGAGCTAAGGATCAATCAGTGTGTCCAGTAACTGCTTTAATATTTAAATGTATTCACCTGAAAATTCAGATTGTTGTTGTTGTTGTTGTTGTTGTTGTTTGTCCTCTTGGTTCAATAAACTTATTGTAAGTCTCTCTGGATAAGAGCGTCAGCTAAATGAAATGTAATGTCCCGTTGTATTATCTGCACTACCGTTTGTGTTCTGTAACGTGATTGGTGAATGTGAACTGGATCTGGCTCCTGATAGGCTGAGGTGTGTTCGGGGGCGGGGGCTGAGGTCATCCAGTCGGTGGTGAACGGAGCAGACGGCTGCATCTTCTGCTACGGACACGCTAACCTGGGTAACTACACACACACACACACACACACATGGTTCTGACAAGTCACATGACTGTTGCGTTGACTCCGCCCCCACCAGGGAAGACCTACACGATGATTGGTCGAGACTGCTCCACGCAGAGTGTGGGCGTGGCCCCCTCAGCCATCTCGTGGCTCTTCAGGGTGATGGAGGAGCGCCGGCAGAAGTCTGGAGCGCGCTTCTCCGTCAGAGCATCCGCCGTGGAGATCTCTGGTCGGGAGGAGACGCTCAGCGACCTCCTGGCTGACCTTGCCTCCTCCTCCTCTTCCTCCTCCTCTTCCTCAGTGGGCCCGGCGGTGTCCCTGAGGGAGGACCCTCTCTGTGGATCGCAGGTACAGAGGAACTCTTCCTGGTCTGAACTCTGATGGACACGTGGAGGCGGATGTATTTGATAAAAAGATGAACAGCATAAAGCAGGAAACCAGATGTTTCCTCTCTCCTCTCTTTACCTCCTCACCTCCTTCCTTCACCACCTTCCTCCTGTCTGCCCTCCTCTTCGCCTCCTGGGATGGATTCTCTGTCCACAGCTGTTCAATTAGTCCTTCCTTTCTATTCTCATTCCCTCCCCAGAGCTCCTTCTTGTCTGACACTATTTTATCTACTTTCACTTTCATTTTATTTTTTCTTGTATCAAACCTCATTCTGTCTCATTCCAGCTGTTCTTTTCTGTCACTTTAATCTGAAGGAAATGTCAGCCATGTCCAGTGACATTCAAGTTCCTCAAATAGTGGTCAAGTTTGCTAGCATTAGCACTAATTATAGTGTTAACATTAGTATTAGCACCATTTATAGAATTAACACTAGTTATATCATTAGCACTAGTACTAGCACTATTTATAGGATTAACACTATTATTAATACTATTTATAGCAGTACCACTAGCATTATCATTAGTTATAGCATTAGCACTAGTTATAGCATTTACACTAGCATTAGCACTAGTTATATCATTAGCAGTAGTTATAGCAGTAGCATTAGCACTAGTTATAGCATTAGCAGTAGTTATAGCAGTAGCATTAGCACTAGTTATAGCAGTAGCATTAGCACTAGTTATAGCATTAGTACTAGTTATAGCAGTAGCATTAGCACTAGTTATAGCATTAGCAGTAGCAGGTTCTTGTTCCCTTGGCCTCATGTCTGTTTCTCTCCATCAGCTGCAGAACCAGACCGAGCTCCGGGCGCACAACGCAGAGCGAGCGGCGTTCTTCCTGGATGCCGCTCTGACAGCGAGGAGGAGCAGCCGGGCGCCGAGCGACCACGAGGCTCAGAGGAACTCCCACTTCCTGTTCACCCTGCACCTTAACCAGGAGAGGCTGGACAAAGGCAGCAAAGCAGCAAGTCAGTGTCTGTTTGTCTGGAGTATAAAGTTCTCCAAAAAGATTCAGGAAATACTACCACCAACACTGTAGTTTATCAATCTGTTTTAGAAAAGACAGGAAGTCAGACATTGTTGAGAGGCGGACCAATGTGTTTGTTTGGATTGGAAAGTGTGGAAAGGCGCCAGACTTAATCTTTGTTTTTGTTTGTTTTTTCATGTGGATGAATTGAGGATTTGCTTGAAATGAAACGTCTCTGATGAGGACCGGCTGGTTTTATTTTGGTTTAATTGTGGAGAATTGTGACAAACCAATGTCTCAACTGCAGTGAAAGCACCTGCACAGGCATCAGTTCAACAAGCAGTGAATGAAGAAGCAGCAGGCCCCTCGGGCGGGAATAGGATCTAGCGTTAGCACTGTGGGGCGGCTAATTAGCTCCAATCTGAGCTGCAGAGCTGCTCAACAAGAACATCAAGGAGCATAGAGGCTACGCTAACGCCGTCCACGTCTGCCTGTCGTAGCAGAGACATTTTCACCGTTAATGCTTCACTGCATCTCCGTCCACAGCTGGAATGCATCTGCATGGCTAATGAGGCCTAAAGCCTCCTGTCCTACTGGGTTTCTTACACCTCTCAGCAGTTTGTAAATCTTGCTGATGCCAACTTAATGAAATTATATTTTATATATATATATATGTCGTCTTTTATAAACATGCGTCCTCTGTGTGTCAGTGTCTGGGCGGAGTCGTCTCCACCTCCTGGATCTGGGGAGCTGTGAGACGAACATCAGCCAGACCAGAGAGGGAGGAGGAGGACAGTGTCTGTCTCTGTCTGCGCTGGGAAACGTCGTCCTTGCCCTCGCCAACGGGGCCAAGCACGTCCCCTACAGGTACGTTTCCTACGGGCGCGCCCCCTACGGGGGCGTCTCCTACGGGCGCGTCCCCTACGGGCGTGTCCCCTACGGGCGTGTCCCCTACGGGCGTGTCCCCTACGGGGGCGTCCCCTACGGGCGTGTCCCCTACGGGGGCGTTTCCTACAGGGGCGTTTCCTACAGGGGCGTTTCCTACGGGCGCGTCCCCTATGGGGGCGTTTCCTACGGGCGCGCCCCCTACGGGTACGTTTCCTACGGAGGCGTCCCCTATGGGGGCGTTTCCTACGGGCGCGTCCCCTATGGGGGCGTTTCCTACAGGGGCGTTTCCTACAGGGGCGTTTCCTACAGGGGCGTTTCCTACGGGGGCGTTTCCTACGGGGGCGTCTCCTACGGGGGCGTCCCCTATGGGCGCGCCCCCTACGGGTACGTTTCCTAGGGAGGCGTCCCCTATGGGGGCGTTTCCTACGGGCGCGTCCCCTATGGGGGCGTTTCCTACGGGCGCGTCCCCTACGGACGCGCCCCCTACGGGTACGTTTCCTACGGAGGCGTTTCCTACGGAGGCGTTTCCTACGGAGGCGTTTCCTACGGAGGCGTTTCCTACAGGTGCGTTTCCTACAGGTGCGTTTCCTACAGGTGCGTTTCCTACGGGCGCGCCCCCTACAGGTACGTTTCCTACGGGTAAGTTTCCTCTGGGCGCGCCCCCTACGGCTACGTTTCCGCTGCGCATACTTTTCCCTCTGGGCGCGCCCCCCTACGCATAATTTTCCCTCTGGGCGCGCCCCCCTATGGGTATTTTTCCCTCTGGGTGCGCTCCCGTACGGGTACTTTTCACTCTGGTCGCGCCCCCTTATGGGTACTTTTCGCTTTGGGCGCGCCCCTTCGTGTACGTTCCCTCAGGGCACGCCCTCTACGGGTATGTTTCCTACGGGTACGTTTCCTACGGTCTGGGTCTCCGTTACTTCCACATGTAGCCAGACTTTAACTGTTTGTAACTTCAAGATTGCCATTAATTATCTAGCTGATTCAAACTTTCACTGATTCACATTTTATTTTTCAAAATGTCACACATTTGCTTAAAACTTGGCCCCGACTTCTGCTGTTGAAAGAAGTGTAGACTGCAGTAGATTCTGTGGCTCTACTCTACTTCTAAGCCAGGATTTCCTCTACGCTTCATGTGGCGTGAAGTTCAAAGCGGGCTTCATTAATGTCGAATGGGAGATCTTTCCTATTCCCTTTCTGCTCATCGGTGCTGCGTGGGGTAGTGAATGGTTTCTGGGGTCCTCTGGGGGTTCCTCAGGCCTGTCTTTGCGCTTTTCCCCTCTTTCTTTTGGCTAACGAGGGGTTTCTTGATGTTTTATTCAGGGACAGTAAGCTCACCATGCTGCTCAGCGAATCTCTCGGCAACATCAACTGTCGAACCACCATGATCGCCCACGTCTCCGACTCCCCGGACGACTACATGGAGACGCTGAGCACAGTGCAGCTGGCCTCGCGCGTCCACCGCATGAGGAAGAAGAAGTCCAAGGTTCTTCATCGCTCATTCTGTCCAGGAACTCCGTTTCGGGTTATAAGAGACTGACAGTTACATTTTCATTTTATTTGCCAATGAATTCCATCGTGAACGCAGTAGATTATGATACTTTCATGTGGGGATCTCTAAAATTACATGTTTATTTATATCTGGTATTATTAATATCATTTAAATGTCATTTTAAAGATTTACATTTTGTGCTTCATGGTGCCAAGAATTCTCTAAACTCTAAATAAAACCACAAATTCAAAATACAGAAAAACAGAAATGTAAATTCTGAACAATCAATGCTATTTTTTTAAAATTCCAAGATACTGTATTTGTCCCCTAAAGGGAAGGTTTAAGTTTGTTCTGTTGTTCTGTTGCTGTTCGTAAGTCGAATAGCTTCTTTAAGTAACAAGATTTGAATGATGCGTAAAACATTTACCTCATGTTATTCGCTTGAGAATCAAACTAACAACAACACTTTTACAAACTGTAATATGTTATATGAGGAGGGATGAATCACAGAGAAACGTGACATATATCTGACTCAAATGCAAAGAGCATATTTAAATTGTATTTATTTATCTTCAGTCTCTTAATGAGGCTGGTGTTCCAATCTGTAAAGTCTGTACTTTGTAGATGTGATCGGTTCAGTGAGTTATTTCCTAATATGACAGAAAATCCATATCGCTGTTCCTCGGCGGCGGTGAGATGAAAGACTGTCGCTCTCATTCGAGGTGTGTTTGTGTCTTATGGATTGAAAACAAGCTCATGCATCTCATTCACATGCATGTTTATGCCGCCCACAGTGGGCTCTTCTAACCTCTCAGTGTGTCCACGCCATTCGATGGATTTGCCTTCAGGTCGGTCGCTGTGCAGTTCCCATGTGAACCCGCTGTGATGTCTTCTCTGTCTGCAGTACGCCTCCAGCTCCTCCGGAGGGGAGAGTTCCTGCGAGGAAGGCCCGTCCCATCGACCTCCTCATCTTCGAGCGTTCCACCCGAAGATCGTGGCCCTCGACCCGGACACGCCCCTTCTGCTGTCCAGCGACCCCGACTACTCCTCCAGCAGCGAACACTCCTGCGACACCGTGATTTACGTCGGACCCGGAGGGGTGGCCATCTCAGACCGAGAGCTCAGCGACAACGAGGGACCACCTTCCTTCATCCCCATCATCCCCTCGCTGAACAGAAAGAGAGCCAAAGATGCACCCGGGCCTCTTGCCAATCACTTGAAGTGTAACACGTTTGCGGAGCTGCAGGAGAGACTCGACTGCATCGACGGCAGTGAGAGTCCGGCAGCACTGACCGGAGCTTCTAAACCCGCCGAGACAACGTCTCCACCCAGACCAGATAGGATTTCCTCCTACGGGAACTTAGAAAGCACATCAGCCACATGCACAAATGAACCCGATCAGGAGCAGTCCAAATTCCCTTCAGCCGGTGGCCCCATGTACACCTCCAAACGGACCAGTGCAGATGGGGAGAAACTCCCATGTGTGATGAAACCTAGTTGGAGTTTCTCCCAGGACTCAGAGCCTGTGGTGAGGGAGAAGGTCTACCTCAGAGGAAGTGTTCCCAAGCCGTCTGCCTCTCTGTTCTTACCTCGGACCTCCAGGGCAGCCTCTCAGCCAGGCAGGACTCCGCCAGTGGGTCAACAAGCACCGAGGCGAGGCCAGCCCCTGGGCTCTCCTAACATGGAAAGGGCCCACAGTCTTCGGGCAGCTCTCTTCGGAGGACAACTTGACATGGATTGTCTAAGGACTACCATCACATTGCAGCAGCCTGTGGAACTGAACGGGGAGGACGAGCTTGTGTTCACGGTCGTAGAGGACCTTCCTCTCGTCCTTGTCCCGGACAATGGCCGCCCGTCCAACCTCCTCAGCTTCAACAGCGCCCGCTCTCTGCAGGCGTTGTCCTCCGGCTCTCGGCCCGTCAGCATCATCAGCAGCATTAACGACGAGTACGACGAGTACACGCGTCAACAAGGCGCCGTGGGACCCGACATTGGCACCGACCGCCAGGACGCGCTCTTTCCTCCACACGCCAGCAAGCAGTCAGCCGTTGGCTTGCGGCCGAGGGAAGTGAGCGCTGATTTGGCTAAAAGGAAAGGCACTCGTTTAACAAGCTACTTAAGGGACAAAGTCACGGCATCAGACAATGAATCCATGCCAAGTGTGTTTCATAAACAGACGTTTCTGCAGCACGGCATCAAGAGCTCTCTGAATGACAGCGGCGTCTGCTTTTCAGAGCTGGACTGTGAACCTGCTGCTCCAAACAAACCTGCTTTTACCAAGTGTCCTCTATTCCCTGACTCCACCAAAGCCTCTCTCACCATGAGAGCCAGCACTCTGAACACTGCGCTGTCAGCACAGATTCCACCGCCCGTCACCCATTACAGTCTTCCCAGGAAGAACAAGCCTACCTCATCTGCAGCTGTGGTCTGCAGCAGACAGGAAGGGAGACATGACAACGTCTCGCTTCAGGGAAGCAGCCAGTTTGATCCCGGAGAGGTCGCGTTTCTCTCTGCAGGTAAGCCAACGAGAAGTGGCACAAGTGTTGTTTCCTCTAAGAGGCCCGGAGGAAACAGCGACAGTGCACCTATGCTACCGAAGGCGAATACGTCGTCTTCTGCTCAGAGGCTCGTGGACGGCTGTGAGAAGCCCAGCAGCAAGAGAGGAGACACGCTCATCAAGCTGCCGCGACTCACCCGCGGTGCAACGACTCTCGGAACCGTTCCTGTTACCCAGAATTCTGAATCAAAATGGAGTCATGAGGACGCTTCAGGTACCCCGAGGTTCTTGTCCTTGGGAAAAAAATCAAATGGGCAGAAAAGGATAGTGATCTCGAGGTCTGGATCTGGAAACATCTCCCCTCCTGCTCCACCTGGCAGACAGTCAAGCCAAGAGCTAAAGACGAGGACTGCACTACCTCCCGGTGCCTTGAAAACCAGCAGCGATATGGGAAGGTTCCCATTCCCTAAAGCCGCAGAGGAAGAATCCCACATGAGGCTGCGGGAAGATTCGTTTAGCCACAGAACATCTAGCCTGAAAACTGAAAGCGATTTAGTCAGAACTTCTTTCAGCCTGAAGACACAAGGGAGCAAAGTCAAGTCTTCCAGGTACTACGGGAGTCTGATGTGTTTGGAGAGATGTGACAGTCTGACTCTGGCTGGGTCCGAGCTCGACCTCAGCGGCAGCAGCAGATCCAACCGATCTCTTCCAAGACCCGGAGCTCCGGCCTCCTCTTCCACATCTGGTTCTTCTTCCCAAGTTTCTCCCGGTGTCTTTGCAACTGCAAGCGCACTGGGACCGGCCAAAGGCAACGGCAGCTCTCGAGCAGCAATGTCCGGTGGACCAAAGGTTCGAACTTCATCCACTGGCGGTTCCAAGAGCCCGAGCTCCTCCACTAAACGTCTCCATGACGTAGCCGGACGCCCAACCGGCCTCCCTTCAACCGGGAGGTCCCCGCTTCGGTCGGGGGCAGCAGCCAAGACGGGAAGAAGCGTCGTCACGGGCAGCGAGCCGGCCGTCAGCAGGGCGGCTCACGGCCGGGTTGGAGAGTTAGTCGCCGGGAGCCAGAGGAAGCAGCTGGGCGGAAAGTCCAGAGAAACAGGAAGCGGCGGCGGGATGGCGAGCGCCGCCACGCCGCCGTCGCCTTACAGCAAGGTCACGGCGCCCCGGAGGCCTCAGCGCTACAGCAGCGGGCGCGGCAGCGACAACAGCAGCGTCCTCAGCGGAGAGCTGCCGCCCGCCATGGGCCGCACCGCCCTGTTCCACCACAGCGGGGCGAGCAGCGGCTACGAGAGCGTGAGGCGGGACAGCGAGACCGCCGGCAGCGAGATCGCCGGGGGCGGAGCCTCGTCAGCGCACGAGTCCGTCAGCGGGGGCGGAGCCTCGTCCTCCATCAGGAGCAGAGTTTCTAAATCACCCAAGAAGAGAGGAAACGGTGAGTTTGTGGTTGTTTGATGACACAGTTCAGCTTATTCTCAGGAAGTCTTTTCAAAATAAACTTCCGTCTCCACACACACTCATCTCCACACACACTCATCTCCACACACACTCATCTCCACACACACTCATCTCCACACACACTCATCTCCACACACACTCATCTCCACACACACTCATCTCCACACACACTCATCTCCACACACACTCATCTCCACACACACTCATCTCCACACACACACTCTCATCTCCACACACACACTCTCATCTCCACACACACTCATCTCCACACACACTCATCTCCACACACACTCATCTCCACACACACTCATCTCCACACACACTCATCTCCACACACTCTCATCTCCACACACACTCATCTCCACACACTCTCATCTCCACACACACTCATCTCCACACACACTCATCTCCACACACACTCATCTCCACACACACTCATCTCCACACACACTCATCTCCACACACACTCATCTCCACACACTCTCATCTCCACACACACTCATCTCCACACACTCTCATCTCCACACACACTCATCTCCACACACACTCATCTCCACACACTCTCATCTCCACACACTCTCATCTCCACACACACTCATCTCCACACACACTCATCTCCACACACACTCATCTCCACACACACTCATCTCCACACACACACTCTCATCTCCACACACTCTCATCTCCACACACTCATCTCCACACACACACACTCTCATCTCCACACACACACACTCTCATCTCCACACACACACTCTCATCTCCACACACACACACTCTCATCTCCACACACACACACTCTCATCTCCACACACACACTCTCATCTCCACACACTCATCTCCACACACTCATCTCCACACACACACACTCATCTCCACACACACACACTCTCATCTCCACACACACACTCTCATCTCCACACACTCATCTCCACACTCTCATCTCCACACACACACACTCTCATCTCCACACACACACACTCTCATCTCCACACACACACACTCTCATCTCCACACACACACTCTCATCTCCACACACACACTCTCATCTCCACACACACACTCTCATCTCCACACACACACTCTCATCTCCACACACACACACTCTCATCTCCACACACACACTCTCATCTCCACACACACACTCTCATCTCCACACACTCCCTGTCAGAAACACAGTGTTTAATAACCGGTCATGTCTTCTGTATGTTGCTTCTGGTTTGACAATGATGATGATGATGTCATGACCTCCAGGCTTTCTAAGGAGGCGTCTGATCCCGGCGGCCCTCCCAGTTGCCTCCGCTCTGGGCAGGGGGGCGGGGCCGTGGGTGGACACGCCCCCAATGGGCGGATCACTGAAGAAGCCCTTTGAGATCAAGGTGTACGAGATCGACGACCTAGAACACCTGCAGAGGAGACAGGAGCTGGGGGCGGGGTCAGAGGTGAGGAGGAAGAGGAGGAGGAAGATGAGGAGGGGTCAGAGGTGAGGAGGAAGAGGAGGAGGAGGAAGAGGAGGAGGGGTCAGAGGTGAGGAGGAAGAGGAGGAGGAGGAAGAGGAGGAGGGGTCAGAGGTGAGGAGGAGGAGGGGTCAGAGGTGAGGAGGAGGAGGAGGGGTCAGAGGTGAGGAGGAGGAGGAGGAGGAGGGGTCAGAGGTGAGGAGGAGGAGGAGGGGTCAGAGGTGAGGAGGAGGAGGAGGAGGAGGAGGGGTCAGAGGTGAGGAGACACTAAAGCTACTGATTGGTTTCTTCTCTTTGTCTGCAGCTCCTCGACGTGGAGAAGGTGAGTTCATCGTGAATCATTTCACTAAATTTGACTAGACGATCAATGTGCTGAGCAACTGATTGGCTGAGAGGGGGAGAGGGCGGAGCCAATAACCCTCATGTCATACTTACATGCATGCTGTTTTGAGCTCCTTTAATTAATTTAAGTGTGAGGGGTCTACCTGCAGAGTGTGAGGGGTCTACCTGCAGAGTGTGAGGGGTCTACCTGCAGAGTGTGAGGGGTCTACCTGCAGAGTGTGAGGGGTCTACCTGCAGAGTGTGAGGGGTCTACCTGCAGAGTGTGAGGGGTCTACCTGCAGAGCCTCAGCAGCATGTGCTTGGTGGGTCTTCAGGGTCTGCTGTATTTCAACGCCCGGCTCAGGATGCTGGAGAAGAGACAGCAGCAGATCAGAGAGCTGAGGAGCAAACACGGGACGCTGCAGGAGGACCTGGAGGAGACCAAGACCCGGCTGATGCTGAAGCCCAGCAAGTGGAGCGGAGACTGTGAGTACAGTCCTGCAGGCGGCGCCAAAACCAACACCAGAACCAACACTACCTCTTTAGTCCACAGGGGGCACTAGAACCAACACTACCTCTTTAGTCCACAGGGGGCAGTAGAACCAACACTACCTCTTTAGTCCACAGGGGGCACTAGAACCAACACTACCTCTTTAGTCCACAGGGGGCACTAGAACCAACACTACCTCTTTAGTCCACAGGGGGCACTAGAACCAACACTACCTCTTTAGTCCACAGGGGGCACTAGAACCAACACTACCTCTTTAGTCCACAGGGGGCACTAGAACCAACACTACCTCTTTAGTCCACAGGGGGCACTAGAACCAACACTACCTCTTTAGTCCACAGGGGGCACTAGAACCAACACTACCTCTTTAGTCCACAGGGGGCACTAGAACCAACACTACCTCTTTAGTCCACAGGGGGCACTAGAACCAACACTACCTCTTTAGTCCACAGGGGGCACAAGAACCAACACTACCTCTTTAGTCCACAGGGGGCAGTAGAACCAACACTACCTCTTTAGTCCACAGGGGGCACTAGAACCAACACTACCTCTTTAGTCCACAGGGGGCAGTAGAACCAACACTACCTCTTTAGTCCACAGGGGGCACTAGAACCAACACTACCTCTTTAGTCCACAGGGGGCACTAGAACCAACACTACCTCTTTAGTCCACAGGGGGCACAAGAACCAACACTACCTCTTTAGTCCACAGGGGGCAGTAGAACCAACACTACCTCTTTAGTCCACAGGGGGCACTAGAACCAACACTACCTCTTTAGTCCACAGGGGGCACTAGAACCAACACTACCTCTTTAGTCCACAGGGGGCACTAGAACCAACACTACCTCTTTAGTCCACAGGGGGCAGTAGAACCAACACAGAGTTAAAGTTGATAATAAAAAAGTCAGGCTGTATCAACGTATCCCAGCATGCATCTCCTTTATTAAATGATTTTATCACTAACCCATCTACTCCGGTCTTTGTCCCTGCACCTTCTTCCAGTCGATGTGGACCAGGACCTGGACCGGGAGTCCCAGGAGTACCTGGAGGCTCTGGCTCAGGCCACGGCAGAGCTGGAAGACTGCGTCAACCTCTGCAAGTCCCGCATCATGATGGAGACCTGCTTTGATACGGCCGCCATGCAGGCAGGACCGCAGGAAGTGGAGGCATGAGAAGAGACACCTGGGCGTGTCCCCCTGTGGACACGAGTGGTACTGCAACAGGAATGTGAGCGCTGTCCCTCGTGTGTGGACTCTTTACCAACCGGCTCGTTCCAACCGGTGTTCCTGATGGATTCGTGGTCCTTTGACGTCTATGGTGACGTCCAATCACAGCGGAGGAACAGACGGATGAGCGCTCTGGAAGTGCCTTTATATTCACGATTCACTGATTTACTACGTTTTACAATGTTTAAGGTGCTAATAAAAGAGACAAACTCATAATTTATCCGCTATGCAAAAAGATGATGTGACAGTTTGTTTATGTAACTAAAATAAAATAAGTTAACTTGGAAGATTCATAATTCTGTTTTTTACAACATTGAGTTTCAGGATGAAAAAAAGATGTTGTTAGAGAGACGCCGTCTTCAGAGGACGACCTCGTCCATCCTGATTCAAACGTCTTCAATTCAGAAACCATGACGCAGAACGAGAACAACAAAGAGACGGAAAGACAAAGAGACAAAGGGACAGAGAGACAAAGAGACCGAAAGACAGAGAGACGGAAAGACAAAGAGACAGAGAGACAAAGAGACAGAAAGACAGAGAGACAAAGAGACAGAGAGACAAAGAGACAGAAAGACAGAGAGACAAGGAGATAGAGGGACAAAGAGACAAGCAGGCAAAGAGACAGAGAGACAAGGAGACAGAGAGACAAAGAGACAGAAAGACAGAGAGACAAAGAGACAAGCAGGCAAAGAGACAAGCAGGCAAAGAGACAGAGAGACGAGGAGACAGAGAGACAAAGAGACAAGAAGACAAGGAGACAGAGAGATGTAGAGACAAAGATGGAAAGACAAAGAGACAGAGTCTCTGTCCATTTGTCTCCTTGTCTCTTTGTCTCTCTGTCTTTCTGTGTCTTTGTCTTTCCATCTTTTTGTGTCTTTGTCTCTTTGTCTGTACATAATTCAAACATTCTCAGGTTCTTTTTTAAATTGCTGCATGGAAAGTTTCTTCTTTCAGTTTTTTGTTGTTTGTTCCAGAAAAGAAAATAAAGACGTTTTAATGATTGTTGATTTATTTTGTTACTGTACAGTTTCTACTCTGTAAAGAGAAGAGTGAACAGAGAGTTTGAGTCCTCGTGTCCTCGCGTCCTTGTGTCCTTGTGCCTCGCGTCCTTGTGTCTTTGAGTCCTCATGTAGTTGTGTCCTTGCGACCTCGCATCCTTATGTCCTACACGTGAATAAATACTGTGTCTGTGTGCACCCTCGGATTTTACCTGCGAGACAACGCGTAGGGATCTAGTACCCTCATTATTTACCTGCGAGACAACGCGTAGGGATCTAGTACCCGCATTATATACCTGTGAGACGACGCGTAGGGATTTAGTACCCACATTATTTACCTGTGAGACGACGCGTAGGGATCTAGTACCCGCATTATTTACCTGTGAGACGACGCGTAGGGATCTAGTACCCACATTATTTACCTGTGAGACGACGCGTAGGGATCTAGTACCCGCATTATTTACCTGTGAGACGACGCGTAGGGATCTAGTACCCACATTATTTACCTGTGAGACGACGCGTAGGGATCTAGTACCCACATTATTTACCTGTGAGACAACGCGTAGGGATTTAGTACCCACATTATTTACCTGTGAGACAACGCGTAGGGATCTAGTACCCACATTATTTACCTGTGAGACAACACGTAGGGATCTAGTACCCGCATTATTTACCTGTGAGACGACGCGTAGGGATCTAGTACCCCCATTATTTACCTGTGAGACAACGCGTAGGGATCTAGTACCCTCATTATTTATCTGTGAGACAACGCGTAGGGATTTAGTACCCTCATTATTTACCTGTGAGACGACGCGTAGGGATCTAGTACCCTCATTATTTATCTGTGAGACGACGCGTAGGGATCTAGTACCCTCATTATTTACCTGTGAGACGACGCGTAGGGATCTAGTACCCTCATTATTTACCTGTGAGACAACGCGTAGGGATCTAGTACCCTCATTATTTACCTGTGAGACGACGCGTAGGGATCTAGTACCCTCATTATTTACCAAAGCTCCTGTCGTAGTACTTGTCCATCTGCCCTGTAATACAAACACCCATGAAGACACGTCGACTTAAAGTTTTACATCTTTTATTAAAACAGTATATAAAAAGTATTTATTTAATTATTTCCTTTATGTTGTCTTTGGCCACCAGGGGGCAGAATAACTCTGCTTTTAGCTCCAGAGCCATACAGAGCAATAAAGAATAAACGTGACCTCTTAAAAGAACTCAAATATCACAGGAAACAGAGTTTAATGGAATAAAGAGCAAAGGAAGGAAAAGTTACAAAGAGTTCAAACTGGTGAAAACAAAAACCTTCTCGAGCTGCTGGACGTCCGACGGGGATCTGAACCCTCTGAACTCGATCCAGAAACCCCACAAAGTTTCTAAATTACAGCCCTGAGTTTGTGTTTGGTCCATTCTCAGTTTGAAACTTCCTTCCTTCCAAACTGCACAATGAAAGAGAGGAAAGAAAAGAAAAAGATGTTTCTGTCTTTGAACGTGAGATGATGAAGATGGAGAACCGCAGCTGGAGTCCAGAGACCAGGAGAGACCTCCAATGGGTCTGCAGGTCTTCAGGTCTTGAGGTCTTGCAGGTCCTGGGGTCTTGCAGATCTTGGGGTCTTGCAGGTCTTGGGGTATTGCAGGTCTCACATGGTGAAAGACGAGCCGTTTTCGCTGGATTTGTCCACCGAGCGGCGGCCGGACATGGAGATCTCGGAGGTGACCCTGGAGCAGCGCCGTGGGGCGATGTAGCGCTTCCCCAGACAGCACAGGTCCAGGACGATCCTCCTGAAGTGGTTCCTGAACTTCACGCCCACGAAGGCGTACAGCACCGGGTTCAGGCAGCAATGCAGGTAGGCCAGCGTCTGCGTCACAGTCTTGGCCGTCTGCAGGACGTCCGACTCCTCGCAGGGCCGCTGCTGGAACATGGCGGCGGTCTCGTAGAGCAGCGTGGCGTTGTAGGGCAGGTGGCACGCCACGAACACCGCCACCACGGCCAGCACCACCCGCACCGCCTTGTGCCGCTGGAAGGTCCGGGCTCTCAGCAGGGTGGCGGCGATGGCGCTGTAGCAGAGCACCATGACGAGCAGCGGCAGGAAGAAGCCCGCGGCCAGCTGGGTGCCGGGCAGTGCCACCTTGGTCCTCCAGGCCGTGGCGTTGTCCGTGAACTGGAACTCGCAGACGTAGTGCGGCGGCGCGGCGGTCGAGATCGCCTCGTCCTCGTTCATGAAGGCGGCCCTGCTGTGGCTCGGCTCGTACCAGTTGTAGAAGTAGAAGGTGGGGACGGACAGCAGCAGCGCCGCGGACCAGACGGCAACGCAGATGAGGCGGCTGTACTTCAGCGAGCGCAGCCGGAAGCTGCGGCGAGCCTGGACGATGGCGACGTAGCGGTCGGCGCTGATGCAGGCGAGCAGCAGCGTGCCGCTGTACAGGTTCACGCTGTAGGAGCCGCGCAGCAGCTTGCAGGCCACCGGCCCCATCGGCCACGCCCACAGCTCGTTGTAGACGATGAGCGGCAGCGACGCCACGAACAGCAGGTCCGCCACGGCCACGTTCAGCAGGTAGACGTCCGTCATGGACTTGGTCCGCTTGTAGAAGGCGTAGGTCGCGATCACCAGGCCGTTGCCCACAAGGCCCAGGATGCAGATGATGGAGTGGACGTACGGGCCGACCACCAGCTCCACGCTGTGGTTGTTCTGCTGGGGACAAGGTCCGACCAGAGTGTAGTCAAGGTCACTGTCGTTGTAGTCGCCGTAGTCGTAATCTGATTGGTTGAGCATTTTGTCCTCCGGGTAGTTCCTCCTCTTCTCCTGCGAACAGAACCGAGAGAGAACATCAAACATCAAGATGTTAGCAAAACATTCAGGAAATCTGAGAGTAAACTAAATAGAA
Organism: Clinocottus analis; assembly: GCF_023055335.1. NCBI lineage: Eukaryota > Metazoa > Chordata > Actinopteri > Perciformes > Cottidae > Clinocottus > Clinocottus analis. The sequence continues at coordinate 952,776 of NW_027176154.1, read as the reverse complement.
GTCAACACATCTGAGTGTTGAGTGATGTTGTTGATGGATTCAAGTCCTGATCTGTTTTAGCACAAAGCTTGTGGATGCTACACGTCATGTAGTAAACCTGTCTCGGTTGAACTACAAGCTGAAATAGAACTCTGCTCTACGATAATGGATTAGCCCGTGACTCGCTAATGCTATTTGCTAGCATACACCTTGTTAGTATACACATATCTCCGTCTTGCAATCCAAAACTGTTTATTTGAGTTCATACTTTATTTTTTACATCTAATCTTATCCAGCATGCTAGCTAGTAGCATGAGCTAATAGCTAAGACACTTCAAACTGTGTCTGAACCACCAAGCGTCTGACGACAGAGCTGCCAACTTTTCAAAAAACCTTGGAGTGAGATTTTTTCGGGACTGACCAAAACTTTGCCGAGCTGTTGGGGGGGGTGGGGGGAGACAAATACACGCCGCCGGACAGCTGTGTGGCGGGAGGGCGGGACTTAAGACCGAAATGAGTGACAGTCACGCTCAATGCCACACTTGAGAGCTCTGATACCTGAAGGGGCCATATAGACGCTTGCTACTGTAACTGTGTCTGGACACACCGACGGACTCCTTTTGGCTCATGGTTCCCTTCTTTCCAGACGCCAGACCAGCAGGTGGCGCAACGACCGTTTAGAGTCGACCTGCACACCGACGTTCACGATATCTCCCTCCAGGAATTCACCTCCATCTGCGTGTCCTGATACTCCGTCAGACGGGTATATAAGATAATATATAAATGCTCATATTTGTGGACCTCTTCAGCCAAACGTCCTTCAACAGGATCCATTGTTCCTGTTTCTGCTGTGGCTTTAAAAACAGAGGTATCATGCTATGAAACCGGACATGAGAGACTCAGAAAGGACGTGGTTAGCGGACCAATCACAGCCTTGCTGCTGCCAACGGCTCGCGTAGCTTTGATGGACAGTCAGACATTTTGGGTGACGCACGCAAGATGGCTGCTGGGACGACGCAAGGGGCCTGAGGGTCTGGAGGGCCTTGAGGGTCTAGAGGGCCTTGAGGGCCTTAAGGGTCTGGAGGGCCTTGAGGGCCTTAAGGGTCTGGAGGGCCTTGAGGGCCTTAAGGGTCTGGAGGGCCTTGAGGGCCTTAAGGGTCTGGAGGGCCTTGAGGGCCTTAAGGGCCTGGAGGGCCTTGAGGGCTTTCAGGGTCTTGAGGGTCTTGCGTCTTTGCGTCTCTGCGTAAGCAGAGTATAAAGGACTCTTTAGTCCCTTTGTCTCCTGAGCTCTTTGGGTAAACAGGAAGTCTCTGAACAGCTCGCGATGCGCCGCTTAGCGCCATCTTGCCTCAGGGAGTTTGAAAAGGAACCAACGCGCCTCGGCCCAAAATCTGAATTTTTTTTTGCTGTGAGAAATTGGTTGCGTGGCGTGAGAGTGTGTGAAAACACACAACAGCATGAAAGTGTGTGAAATCACACAACGGCGTGTGAAAACACCCAACAGTGTGATTTTACACACTGTTGTGTGTTCTCACACACAACAGCGTGAGAGACGTTGCTGCTCGGTGCTCCAGTTGTGGTTGAAGAGCAACTCGATGTTTGTTCTCCGCCGTCTGAACACGAGAGGAAGTCTGCAGAAAAACAGGTCAGACGAGTCGGAGGCAGCGAGTGACCCAGATCACCGGGTTTCACCTCCACAAAGAGCAAGAAGATGGAACCAGAGAACCAGAGAACCAACCAGACAACCAGAGAACCAGAGAACCAACCAGACAACCAGAGAACCAGAGAACCAACCAGACAACCAGAGAACCAGAGAACCAACCAGAGAACCAACCAGAGAACCAACCAGAGAACCAAAGAACCAGAGAACCAACTAGACAACCAGAGAACCAGAGAACCAGAGAACCAACCGGACAACCAGAGAACCAACCAGACAACCAGAGAACCAGAGAACCAACTAGACAACCAGACAACCAGAGAACCAGAGAACCAACCGGACAACCAGAGAACCAACCAGACAACCAGAGAACCAGAGAACCAACCAGAGAACCAACCAGAGAACCAGAGAACCAACCAGAGAACCAGAGAACCAGAGAACCAACCAGAGAACCAGAGAACCAACCAGAGAACCAACCAGAGAACCAACCAGACAACAAGAGAACCAGAGAACCAACCAGAGAACCAACCAGAGAACCAGAGAACCAACCAGAGAACCAGAGAACCAACCAGAGAACCAGAGAACCAGAGAACCAACCAGAGAACCAGAGAACCAGAGAACCAACCAGAGAACCAGAGAACCAACCAGAGAACCAGAGAACCAGAGAACCAACCAGAGAACCAGAGAACCAACCAGAGAACCATGTAAACATTTAAACATAAACATGTAAACATAAACATAAACATTTACACATTTAAACATGTAAACATGTAAACATTTAAACATAAACATGTAAACATGTAAACATGTAAACATGTAAACATTTAAACATAAACATGTAAACATTTAAACATAAACATGTAAACATAAACATGTGAACATTTAAACATAAACATGTAAACATTTAAACATGTAAACATTTAAACATAAACATGTAAACATTTAAACATAAACATGTAAACATTTAAACATAAACATAAACATGTAAACATTTAAACATGTAAACATAAACATGTAAACATTTAAACATAAACATGTAAACATTTAAACATTTAAATATAAACATTTAAACATTTAAATATAAACATGTAAACATATTTAATCAACGAAAGCCGGTCTGTTCCTCAAACGCATCGTTGTTCCTGCTCTGGATTCTTTTGACCTCTATGACTTCCCGTATGTCAAATGTCAACACAACAACTACAACAACAACAACAACAACAACAACAACAACAACAACAACAACAAGTCTTCTTCAGGCTCGACTCGGGAGATCAGTTGGAGCTTCACGGTGTTGAGGAAATATATATATATACATATATATATATATATATATATGTATATATATATATATATATATATATATATATATATATATACATATATATATATATATATATATATATATATATATATATATATATATATATATATATATATATAAATATATATATAATTTTATATCGTACACATTTACATATACATATATATATATATATATATATATATGTATATATTTATATATATATATATATATATATATATATATATATATAAATATATATAATTTTATATCGTACACATTTACATATATATATATATATATATATGTATATATATATATATATATATATACATATATATATGTATATATATATATATGTATATATATACATATACATTTATATAGGTATATATATACATACATATATATACACAATTATATACTATATATGTATATGTATATATATAATTATGAAACTGTCTCGTCTTTTTAATAAATTAGTTTATTTTTTGAAAGCGAACTGGTCTAAAGATGAGATTAGTTAATAAAACATAAGTTAATAAAACAACAAAAAACTGTGAATGTTTCATGTTTTACAGAAATAACTGAACGACTCGAGAGAAACAAACAGATAAAAAAGACAGAAAAGTAGAAATAAAGAGCAAAACTTACAGAGCTGAACCTTCCTCGCCACCCAGATGATGATGATGATGATGATGATGATGGGGAAGTCGAGGATGATAATGCTGATGAAATCTCTCTCTCTCTCTCTCGCCCTCTCTCTCTCTCTCTCTCTCTCTCTCTACCTCTCTCTCTCTCTCTCTCTCTCTCTCTCTCTGTCTCTCTCTCTCTCTCTCTGTCTCTCTCTCTCTCTCTCTCTCTCTCTCTGTCTCTCTCTCTCTCTCTCTGTCTCTCTCTCTGTCTTTCTCTCTCTCTCCCTCTCTCTCTCTGTCTCTTTCTCTTTCTCTCTCGCCCTCTCTCTCTCTGTCTCTCTCTCTCTCTCTGTCTCTTTCTCTCTCTCTCTCGCCCTCTCTCTCTCTCTCTCTCTCTCTCTCTCTCTCTCTCTCTCTGTGTCTCTCTCTCTCTCTCTCTCTCCCTCTCTGTCTCTCTCTCTCTCTCTCTCTCTCTCTCTCTCTGTCTTTCTCTCTCTCTCCCTCTCTCTCTCTGTCTCTTTCTCTTTCTCTCTCGCCCTCTCTCTCTCTGTCTCTCTCTCTCTCTCTCTCTGTGTCTCTTTCTCTCTCTCTCGCCCTCTCTCTCTCTCTCTCTCTCTCTCTCTCTCTCTCTGTGTCTCTCTCTCTCTCTCTCTCTCTCTCTCTCTCTGTCGCTCTCTCTCTCTCTCTCTCTCTGTCTCTCTCTCTCTCTCTCTCTCTCTCTCTCTCTCTCTCTGTCTCTCTCTCTCTCTCTCTCTCTCTCTAACAGGAAGTGATAAAAAGCTGACTTTGCGACTTTAACCTTTTAAACACCAGGGTACCCATATATGGGTATTTTTTAAAAATACTTATTTATTTAAGTATTTTTGCAAATAAAACATATAAATCACAATAAAATTTTAAAAAAACTCAAACAGAAAGAAAGATCATCATAAAAGTATAAAACATAAAGAAACAAAAATCAGCCCACAGTCAGCATGTTTCCAGAACCAGCAGCCTGAGCTCGGTGCTGTCAGAACGTCCTGGTGTCCAGAAGCAGGACGGTTCCACTCAGAGTCCAGACCTTCAACATCCTTCCAGAGATGAGCCAGAGAGCACAGGAACATGAACCTTTGTTTTACAGTTTAATGGTTGTTAATGTGTGTGCTTGTTTTATTTTAAAGGAAAATATTGGTTGTTTTATCAATTAAAAAACATTTTTAAAAAAAGAAAAATTATATTTTTTTACTTTTTCTTCTCCTCAAATGTGACTAAATGTTACAAATGTGAGCGCTCGCCTGACTGTTTTCTGTACTAAATCCTCTCTCACTTTGTTCTGCTTCACTTTATCAAAGTAAAACAATGAAAAAAATATGTTAAAACTTTGAGGTAGGATTTGGGAGAATTTAAAAGCTTATGAACGCATCATTTCAAGGTAAAAATCATGTGTATCATCTTCATGTAAATAACACTTCGACTGATATTTACACATCTGAGCAGAACTTAACATTATACTTGTTTATTAACTCCAAGATTATTCAAACAGCTCTAGTGACGCAGAGACTCAGGGCTTAGTGAAACTTCTACAGGATGAAATCACATTTCATATTTTACACATTTGTCTAACATAATTGACTAAAAATGAGTTTTTTAGATTCTATTTAATGAAACTAAAGACACTCTTTATTTAATCTTAATTTCACAAAAACATGCTTACTTCCCACAAAACAAATTAAATAATAATAAAATTATCTGAGGAGGATGAAGGTGAGGAAGGTCCAGCATCAACTATGGAGACGTCTGGTGGAGGTGGTGCTGGACAGGAGGATGATGCTAAGCTAACACCTGGTGGAGGTGGTGCTGGACAGGAGGATGATGCTAAGCTAACACCTGGTGGAGGTGGTGCTGGACAGGAGGATGATGCTAAGCTAACACCTGGTGGAGGTGGTGCTGGACAGGAGGATGATGCTAAGCTAACACCTGGTAGAAGTGGTGCTGGACAGGAGGATGATGCTAAGCTAACACCTGGTAGAAGTGGTGCTGGACAGGAGGATGATGCTAAGCTAACACCTGGTGGAGGTGGTGGGGGACAGGAGGATGATGCTAAGCTAACACCTGGTGGAGGTGGTGCTGGACAGGAGGATGATGCTAAGCTAACACCTGGTGGAGGTGGTGCTGGACAGGAGGATGATGCTAAGCTAACACCTGGTGGAGGTGGTGCTGGACAGGAGGATGATGCTAAGCTAACACCTGGTGGAAGTGGTGCTGGACAGGAGGATGATGCTAAGCTAACACCTGGTAGAAGTGGTGCTGGACAGGAGGATGATGCTAAGCTAACACCTGGTGGAGGTGGTGCTGGACAGGAGGATGATGCTAAGCTAACACCTGGTGGAGGTGGTGCTGGACAGGAGGATGATGCTAAGCTAACACCTGGTGGAGGTGGTGCTGGACAGGAGGATGATGCTAAGCTAACACCTGGTGGAGGTGGTGCTGGACAGGAGGATGATGCTAAGCTAACACCTGGTGGAGGTGGTGCTGGACAGGAGGATGATGCTAAGCTAACACCTGGTGGAGGTGGTGCTGGACAGGAGGATGATGCTAAGCTAACACCTGGTGGAGGTGGTGCTGGACAGGAGGATGATGCTAAGCTAACACCTGGTGGAGGTGGTGCTGGACAGGAGGATGATGCTAAGCTAACACCTGGTGGAGGTGGTCCTTGCTGCCGTCCGGCTGCACGAACCACCTGAACACTTTAATTCATCACCTGGTGCAATATCCACTCATAAGTACTTTTATACACATTTGTATTCCATCTGTATATTTAATATTCTTCTTACTGTTTGATTTTTTTATTTTGTTTTATTACTGTTCTGTTTATTTATATTACTTTATTGTTTCTTTGTTTGTGAGCAGTAATCCTGTAATTTCCCCACTGAGGGAACAATAAAGGATTTTCTGATTTATAAATAGAACTTGAAGATGAAATTAATCTCTTTAATGTAAATAGTGTTTGTATAAATATAATGAGTCATTGCGATTTAACTCATATAACGTCTATAAAAAAATATTTTAACGGCATTAGACTCTAAAAGATTAATAATCACCTTTTGCATGAAAAAAACGTATGAAACTTTTGTGAGACGATGTCTCTTGGAATGTCCTCTCCAGGCTTCCATACATTTACAACCACGCTCTCTGGAACAAACAGGAAGTCCAGAAACAAACAGGAAGTTCACGATGAGCAGGAAGTACGACAGCCACTTCCTCAGGAAGAGATTCAGAAGAACTGAAAGGATTCTGCGTGAAGCAAAGTGTGTGAACACGCGTGTTTATTAGTGAAGTGGACAGACGTAAACAAAGAGGTGCATGCTGGGAGGCTCAGGCCACCTCCTCCATGTAGTCGGCCCCGTGGCTCCGACTGAGCTGCGAGATGCTGAGGTCCTGAGTGCTGTCGTCCTGCAGAGACATTTAAAGAGACAGTAACGCTTAAAGAGACAGAGACATTTAAAGAGACAGAGACATTTAAAGAGACAGTGACACTTAAAGAGACAGAGACATTTAAAGAGACAGAGAAATTTAAAGAGACAGTAACAAAGACATTTAAAGAGACAAAGACATTTAAAGAGACAGTAACCTGCACATTTAAAGAGACAGAGACATTTAAAGAGACAGTACTGACAGTAAGAGAAGAGCGGTCACCTTGTCGCTGGTGTCAGGCCCCTCGATGGAAACTTCCTCGATCTCCTCCCCGATGCTAAACTCGCTCCTCGAGAGGTCCGACCGATGGCTGCAGCAAACACACACACACACACACGCGCACAACATTATTGTTATATCACAGTCAGAGTTTCGTTCACAAACCTCTGAGGGTAAAAACAGAAGAATTCAACGCGTAGTCGTTCTCACCTGTTAAAGTCATCGTCGTATTCAACGTCGTCGTCTGAGAAACAAAATTTGAAAAGTTTAATTGCAAAAAGACAAAATTAGGAAAAAACAGGTAGAAGTCTCACCGGTTCACCGCTTCAAAACTGTTCCCAGATGTGAAAACTTTACATGTTTTTTGTCAGGATGGGGAACCCCATAAGACCACGTGGACCCTGTCCGGGTCTGTCTGAGCGCCCCCCACCTCCTGAGATCAAAATCCCTCCCCAGACCTCAGACCTCATGTCTTGCTGCAGCTGTGAGCGTTTGACCCCCCTCCCTTCAGGACCAGCATGGCTACCATCGCTACCCACTAACCTTTTTCCAAAAGTAAAAAAAGGTTGAAAATTGTCAAACTTTTCTTTATTACCAGGGTTACTAAATAAAAATGAGAAATAATAGGAAAAAAAGGTTGTAAATCAGGTGAAACGTTTGAAAGGTACCAGGGGTCTTAAACTGTAAGCAGTAAACAGAAAGTGAGCCACTTCGATAAAGTACGACAAAATGACCTCTCGCACGATTTCAGAAACCCAGTTTTTGTGTAAAATACTTTCTCACAGAACTTAAAGATGATGTCATATTTCCTCTGATGGAGGATCAGGAGACATCCTGATCCTCCAGTATGAACCGGTTCCTGTCCCCGGAGGTCGGACTCCTACCTAAAGTTTTATCGTTGGGGGCCTTTGGGTCCCTGAAGCCTTTCTCTCTGGAGGCCGGCGCTCCTGCAGGAAGAAGAGAACCACAGACGGTCTTCAGCTGACGGCACACCCAGGACATCCTGCTCCCCAGAGGAGGAACCCTCTGGAGGAGGAACCCTCTGAATGAGGAACCCTCTGGAGGAGGAACCCTCTGGAGGAGGAACCCTCTGAATGAGGAACCTTCTGGAGGAGGAACCCTCTGGAGGAGGAACCCTCTAGCGCCCCCTCAGGACAGAGACGCTCCGACTTCTCAGGAACAAAGTACAACGTGAATAATGACGTCATCAGCAACCGAACAGGAAGTTCTTCAGTTACTACGCCCATTAGCATTGCATTAGCATAACATTAGCATAGCATTGACTCTTTAACAGAGCTTCCTGTTGAAGAGACTCGAACCCTTTCTGCTGTGGCTCTGCTCCGAGGCGCTGCTTCCTCCTGCTTCTCCTCCTCCTGCTTCTCCTCCTACTGCTGCTGCTCCTCCTCCTGTTCCTCCTCCCCTTCCTCTTCCTTCTCCTCCTGCTCCTGCTCCTTCTCCTCCTGCTCCTCCTCCCTCTGACAGGGACCCTGCTGGACTCCCTCTGGCCCCGGACACCTCCACCTTCCTGGGGGACAAAGCACAAAGTCAACAATTACTTTCATTTCAACACAATGGAACCTCCACCGTCTGTTTATCAGATTATTACAATAAATACTTTATTTTAAAAACAGCTTTACACACTAAAGTCATCAACGCCTCGTTTATTGTCATCTGGAAATATATAATCAAATGTATTGTATCCGTTGTATCCTTACTTCTTTTTTGGGGGAATTTTCCTGCTGCGACTTTTAGAACTACAGTTCCCAAGATGCTTTGCTTGTTTCTATGTTGTCACAGTTACAGCTCCTGTCTGCAGAGACCCAGTGATGAAGACGACGGTCTCTGTCCTTTAAGGACGAAGACGACGGTCTCTGTCCTTTAAGGACGAAGACGACGGTCTCTGTCCTTTAAGGACGAAGACGACGGTCTCTGTCCTTTAAGGACGAAGACGACGGTCTCTGTCCTTTAAGGACGAAGACGACGGTCTCTGTCCTTTAAGGACGAAGACGACGGTCTCTGTCCTTTAAGGACGAAGACGACGGTCTCTGTCCTTTAAGGACGGACATCTGAGATGAGTTTGTCCACCAGCAGGTGTTTCATGTCTCACCTGAGCTCAGAGGGACGATCCTCAGCAGCCAGGACCGACAGACTGAGACGCAGAAGGGACACAAAGACACAGGAGGACAGATGAAAGCATCTCGCCTCACTTTCCACAAGCGTCCAGTCGTATACATGAAGCGTCCCCGCGTCGTACATGAAGCGTCCTCGTGTCGTACATGAAGCGTCCCCGCGTCGTACATGAAGCGTCCCCGTGTCGTACATGAAGCGTCCCCGTGTCGTACATGAAGCGTCCCCGTGTCGTACATGAAGCGTCCTCGTGTCGTACATGAAGCGTCCTTGTGTCGTACATGAAGCGTCCCCGTGTCGTACATGAAGCGTCCCCGTGTCGTACATGAAGCGTCCCCGTGTCGTACATGAAGCGTCCCCGTGTCGTACATGAAGCGTCCCCGTGTCGTACATGAAGCGTCCCCGTGTCGTACATGAAGCGTCCTTGTGTCGTACATGAAGCGTCCTCGTGTCGTACATGAAGCGTCCCCGTGTCGTACATGAAGCGTCCCCGTGTCGTACATGAAGCGTCCCCGTGTCGTACATGAAGCGTCCCCGTGTCGTACATGAAGCGTCCCCGTGTCGTACATGAAGCGTCCCCGTGTCGTACATGAAGCGTCCCCGTGTCGTACATGAAGCGTCCGCGTGTCGTACATGAAGCGTCCCCGTGTCGTACATGAAGCGTCCCCGTGTCGTACATGAAGCGTCCCCGTGTCGTACATGAAGCGTCCTCGTGTCGTACATGAAGCGTCCCCGTGTCGTACATGAAGCGTCCTCGTGTCGTACATGAAGCGTCCCCGTGTCGTACATGAAGCGTCTTGTGTCGTACATGAAGCGTCCTCGTGTCGTACATGAAGCGTCCCCGTGTCGTACATGAAGCGTCCTCGTGTCGTACATGAGCGTCCCCGTGTCGTACATGAAGCGTCCCCGTGTCGTAC
>NW_027176154.1:929986-932486 GCF_023055335.1 Clinocottus analis | reverse complement strand
AACCGCCCGGAAGTGTCCTTCTTCTTCTACGCTTTAATCTCCTGTGTGAAGCAGGCAGCGCCCCTTACTGGCCGGCGGCGGCGCGGTAGAGAAAGGGAAGGGGACTTGTAAATATTATACATATTATAAATATCATACATATTATACATGTTACACATGTTATAAATAGTATACATATCATTCATATTATACATATTATAAATATTATATATAGCATAAATATTATACATATTATAAATATCATACATACTATATATATATATATATATATATATATATATATATATATATATATTAAAAATATTATACATATTATATATAGTATAAATATTATACACATTATAAATATCATACTTATTATATATATATATATATATATATATATATATATTACAAAATTATATATATATATATTATACATATATATTATAAATATTATACATATCATACATATTATACATTATGAATATTAAACATATAATAAATATGATATATATATATATTATACATATCATTCATATTATACATATATATGTTATAAATATTATACATATTCAATAATGAGATTCAGGGTTGTTGTTGTTTGTTTGTGCTTCAAGCTCCACAAGTTAAAATATAAACAAAGAAACATGTTTATGAACTGAGGAGAAATATCTGAAAAAAATCTCTGAGGAAGAGGAAGATCAATGAGAGGAGAAGAAAAGAAGAGGAAGTAGAAGAACAGAAGGAGAGAAAGGAGAAGAAGAGAAGAGGAGGGAGGAGAGGAGGAAGGAGAAGAAAATGCAAGGACCAGATGAGATGGATGTGGGGAGGAGAAGAAAGAGGGGGCTCAGAGGGAGGAGGCAGACAGACTGAGGAAGAGGAGGAGGAGGAAGAGGAGGAACAGGAAGAAGGGAGGAAGAGGAGGAAGACAAACAGACACACAGACGGACCGTCGGATCACGGAGCCTCCGCCGCCGCCTCTGAGCCGCTGCAGCCGGACACAGAAGCAGCGCAGCGGCCGCAGCACAGAGACATGGCCGCCGAAGAGGACCAATTCACGGCCTGCACGGGCTCCAGCCTCCTGCAGCCGGTCAGCGAGATCACCAACCTGCCGCTGGACCAGGTACGATGCTTTCCACATCAGCCCGAGCGTGCACGCGCATGCACTGGAGCACCGCAGACTGCGGTGCTCCAGTGCATGCGGGTGCATGCGAGTGCATGCGGGGCGGACGCTGGGTCTCCTACACGCCGAGATACGCGCGATGTGCACGGCCACTGAAACGAGTCTGACCGACGGAGCGACGACGGGTTTAAAATGGATGAAGGGCCTAAGAAGAAGAAGGAGAGAGAGAGAGAGAGAGAGAGAGAGAGAGAGAGAGAGAGAGAGAGAGAGAGAGAGAGAGAGAGAGAGAGAGCAGGATAATTCAGGGATCAGCTGGTTGACTCTGAGGTCATGATGTTAGCAGAGGAAGCAGAGTGAGACACTAGTGGACAGAGGTGCAGGCTGAGCCCTACAGAGGAACCTCATCGCCTTACTCTATCTCTAAGGCTGAGCCTTACAGAGGAACCTCATTTCCTTATTCTATCTCTAAGGCTGAGCCCTACAGAGGAACCTCATCTCCTTACTCTATCTCTAAGGCTGAGCCCTACAGAGGAACCTCATCTCCTTACTCTATCTCTAAGGCTGAGCCCTACAGAGGAACCTCATTTCCTTATTCTATCTCTAAGGCTGAGCCCTACAGAGCAACCTCATCTCCTTACTCTATCTCTAAGGCCGAGCCCTACAGAGGAACCTCATCTCCTTACTCCATCTCTAAGGCCGAGCCCTACAGAGGAACCTCATTTTGGCCGCTTGCATCAAAGACCCGGTTCTTTGGGTCTTGACCCAGAGGTGGTGATGTAGGTGAGTGTTGGAACGTAGACGACCAGTAAACTGAGAGCTTCTCCTTCAGCTCCCTGTTCCCCAACAGGTGCAGCATCTGTTTTCCTGCTGCAGCCGCACCGCTCCACCTGTCCATCTCCCGCTCCAACTGAGCCTCACTGGTGAAGGAGACCCTGAGGCGCTGGAGCTCCTTCTCTTGGGGCAGTTTGTCCCCACCTGGAGGAGCAGTCCTCTGGTTCCCAGCAAAGCTCCATGGCCTCAGAGGAGGAGCTGCTGACTCTCATCCTGCGGCTTCACACTCGACTTAATAAGTGAATGCTGGACGTCACGGTCCGAGGCAAACAGGACCACATCATCTGCAAACAGCAGGGAGGAGATCCGGAGAACCAGAACCTGAGGTTCTCCTCCACCGGCTGCTCCTGGATCTCCTGTCCATAGAGATCAGGAACAGGACCGGAGATAAAGAGCAGCCCTGGAGTCTGACTTACTGTGAGGATATGAACACAGCTGCTACTGCAGTACAGACGGATGACCTGCTGCAACGGGTCCAACACCCCGTACTCCTGCAGCACCCCCACAACAACCCAGAGGGACCCGGTGGAAAGCCTTCTCCTAGTCCACAAGCACATGGAGACT
>NW_027176154.1:919986-924986 GCF_023055335.1 Clinocottus analis | reverse complement strand
CACAAACTGGTCTATGATGTCATCACGTGGGCGGCCACTCAGATCGCCATCTGCTACACAGTGGTGCCTTTTGTCCTCCTGTCCGTCGGCCCATCCATCAAGTTCTACCGGTCAGTCCGCCAGTTTAACCCAGGTTTAACCCAGGTTTAACATCTACTCAAAGAGGTTTAACTCAGGTTTAACATGCACTCAGAGAGGTTTAACTCAGGTTTAACATGCACCCGGAGAGGTTTAACTCAGGTTCAACATGAACCCAGAGAGGTTTAACATGCACTCAGAGAGGTTTAACTCAGGTTTAACACGCACCCAGAGAGGTTTAACATGCACTCAGAGAGGTTTAACTCAGGTTTAACACGCACCCAGAGAGGTTTAACTCAGGTTTAACATGCACCCAGAGAGGTTTAACTCAGGTTTAACACGCACCCAGAGAGGTTTAACTCAGGTTTAACATGCACCCAGAGAGGTTTAACTCAGGTTTAACATGCACCCAGAGAGGTTTAACTCAGGTTTAACACGCACCCAGAGAGGTTTAACTCAGGTTTAACATGCACCCAGAGAGGTTTAACTCAGGTTTAACATGCACCCAGAGAGGTTTAACTCAGGTTTAACATGCACCCAGAGAGGTTTAACTCAGGTTTAACACGCACCCAGAGAGGTTTAACTCAGGTTTAACATGCACCCAGAGAGGTTTAACTCAGGTTTAACATGTACTCAGAGAGGTTTAACTCAGGTTTAACATGTACTCAGAGAGGTTTAACTCAGCTTTAACATGTACTTAGAGAGGTTTAACTCAGATTTAACTTTGAGTTGGTCAGGTTTAACTGTCCCAACCCTACAGCTGCAGAAATAAGCAGAGCTTCTCTGTAATCGATAGGCTCGATCAACATTATGTGAATTTGTTTAAATGTAACATTAATTTATGAAAATGTAAAAATCCCAGTCACACGTTAGTCTTTAAAGCTGCGGTGACTCCAGCACACACACCTGGACGCCGGGTCTTCTTCAGGGATCGACACCCTCCGGCTGCTTGCTGACGGTGTTCCCTCCTCCCTGCAGGTCCTGGTACTTCAGCCTCCATATCGGCTGCATCCTGCTGGCCGTGGCGCTGCCGGTCAAACCCAGACATCTCCGCCTGAAAGACCAGCAGAAGAACCTCCTCCAGGAGCCGGTCCAGCACCACCCGGAGGCGACAGACAGCCACTGCAGCCAAAAGGAAAAGAACACATGAGACAGAGGACAAAGAACAATCATGTACAACATTTTATTTCCATAAACTTGTATAGAAAGAAGAGGAGGTGACCCACATCCAGCGGACCTTCCTCCCGTCTCGGTGGAACCCGATGGTCATGACAGCGAGTTAAAATACGGTATTATTTGGATTCACAGGACGACGACGAAAACGAAAACAGGCCCTGAATTTTTTAAAGGTCTGTGTTGTAGGATACTGGACGTGGTTTGACTGCCAGGACTCAAACAGAAGATTATTTTTTGGGCCAAATATATATATGTGTGTGTGTTCATTTATTTATATATATATATATATATATATATATATATATATATATATATATATATATATATATATATATATATATACTGTCACTTCACAGCTGTCCTGAAGCGCTGTGGCCGCCCTGCAGTGTTGAACTGTCTCGTGTTCTCTGGTCACAAAGCTGCCGATGAATGAAAGGACGAAGAGGAAAATGACTGAACAGACAATTTTAGGAGAACGTGAATGAGAAGAAAGGTCCAGTAGATGAGAGGATGCAGCGACGTGCATTAAACAAGTCAACAAATGAACAGAGACTCTCCACCACATTCCTCCCAGACCGCCGGACCCATCGTGTCATCATCTATTCAAACACAACTTCACAGTATTCATAGGGTTATAGTTTGGAGAAAGTGCCAATGATTATTCCACTCAGTCGCCTTAGTTGTTCTGTCTTTTACAAGAAAAAGAAAAGTGCTGCTTCGCAGGATAAGTATTAACTCTTTGCTGACGTGTGAGCGGCGAGGAAGGCGTTGTGTTTACATTTGTAGATGTCACGTTTTTGTCAAGTTGTTATTTATGTAATTCAAAGATTTTGATGTAAGATGTGATGTGGCGTGAAGAAGATGAAAATGCCTCTTCGGGAATGAGCTCAAATACAGATTTGGTTCCTCTGGAATAAAAGTCTCCCATAACAGCAGGAAGTGAACCCAACATCTTCATCTGTTGGGTAGATGGAGGGGTTAGCTTTAGTTCAGGTTAGCTTTGGTTCAGGTTAGCTTTGGATCAGGTTAGCTTTGGATCAGGTTAGCTTTGGTTCAGGTTAGCTTTGGTTCAGGTTAGCTTTGGATCAGGTTAGCAAACTGTTCAATTGAGCTGGTTTATTGCTGTTAACATTGCTATTGCTGCTAACACTGGTTTGAAGGTTAAGGGTGAACTGAAGGCTTAGACAGTTGGCTCATCTGGTAAGTTTGAAGCTCAACAAACTAGTCCAGGTTAGCTAACCGCTTCGTCTAGAAGCTCAAACTGTTTGGCACGCGTTAATGGTTGATTCAAACAGATATAATGGTTTTCATCTGACGAGCTAACGGGAAAGTTCAGGTCAAGGTTCACTTCAGAAGCCGAACATCAGATGTATACTAAGAACCAACTGGACCCAAAGATGGCGCCTATTCAGTCCATCTGGCACAAACGCCAAAACAAAGTTTCTAGCTTCCCGGTTTACTTCCACTTCCTGTTCATGTGTGCGGAGGTGTTTCTCCGCTGGCTCAAAGACTCTACAGTATTATAACGCTTTTCTCGGCTTGAGGAAAGTTTCACATGTATTCTATAAAACCTCTATGGATCAAAAATGTTTCATAGAAAAAGTCCTAATTTACCTTGTTTGCGGTTCGAGGCGTAAATTGTGTTTTATAGGGAAAATGCATTTATTGTAATAACGTGAGTGGCCAAAATGAGAAGCAAAGCTTCTCATCCAGTTCTTATTATCCATCCCTGTTGTCAACCTTGCTTTACTTGCTTTAGCTGCGCTAACCGCAGAGTGAAAACCAACCACGCCACAATAGCTTGTTTTGGCTAATGGGCAGTTTAGCCATGTTAGCATGGTTATGTGGCCCAGATTAGCTGACACTTAATAAGCCGCTCGCAAATGGTTCGTTTCATCAGCTTTAACAGTTTGGTTCAGGTTATGATTCAGATGAGCTGAAAAACAGTTCAGGGTGGAGACTAAAATCATTTTTTTCGGTGAGCTAACATCTCAGTGAAGAAGCTGAAGCGGTGAGCTAACGGCTCAGTGAAGAAGCTGAAGCGGTGAGCTAACGGCTCAGTGAAGAAGCTGAAGCGGTGAGCTAACGGCTCAGTGAAGAAGCTGAAGCGCGAGAGAACCGCAGACTTTCAGATTCAGTACGTTTTGCCAACCCGTTTATGTCTTTTTGTCTCTTTAGTCAAAACCAGGAAAGCGGATTTGTAAACGTTCCCATTTGTTTTCCCAGTTCCATGTTTTAGAACAAGCGGAGCCGTGACGTTCCCGATGAGCATCGAGGCTTCGTTGAATGTCTGAGGCTTCACAAAGATGAGTGCTCCACCTGTGGGTTCCACACAGAGAACATGTTTGTTTGTTTTTTGTAAATGTGATTAAACCTTGGATTCTTTTGACACCTGACATGAAGTGAGTGTTGTTGATTATGATGGCCAGAAGGTGATTAGTAAGAGGAAGATAAGGCCGCTCCTTCCTTCGACCTTTGAAGCCTAATAAACACTGAGAGGTTACATTATGATTAAAAAAGAAACTGAAGTCATTTGAATGAATCCAAATTATTTCCTTTTGGAGCCCTGAACCAGACGACCTCTTCCTCTGACTCAAGCGTGAACTCAATATGAAACTTGTGCCTCCAGATAGTCTGACATTTTACAAGATGAGATAAAAACATAATGTCGACATAGTAAAGGAGTGAAAAATATGTCTTGAAAATAAAATATTTAATTGTGTGTATTGTCATGAAAACAGCAACGCCTTCAAGATAATACAGCTCTTATAAATAATATAGATCTTATTGGTTAACGGAGTGAAGATAACACAACACATCCACGCCTTTAAACGTACTGAATAATAATAGATACAGCTCTCTTCTCTTCACTGGACGACACGGCACACAGGAAAGTGTCTCAATCCAAAGAATGAGAAGAAAATAATGCAGATATGAATAAAGAATTTGTGTATTTATTTCATTCTCCATTATGTTTTTTCTCATTCTTTAAAAGAATATATTAATGTATAGTTGAATGCAAACAAATGTAAATAGGAAAGTAAATGAATTAGGGAATTGATTAAAAGGTGAATTATTAAATAAACAAATACAAACAGGACCTTCAATTCATCTCGTTTATTATTTTTAGTTCATTCAAAGTCACATATATTTATGTAGAGTCATTTGCAGCTTCCGTCCTTCACAGTAAAGCTGGTTGGATTCTCCAGTCGCGCAGGTGCTTTTATTTTGAAAGCACCAGGCGGAAGTGCTGACTCTTGTTTTGGCGCGCTTCACTCCTCCACTGCGGCTGCTGGCTGGTTGTTGTTCTAATCAAGATGGCTGCCGTTGTTCTGGATGGAGAATGAGCCCCGGCTGTCCTCCCAACACAGGCCGACCAAACGCGCACTGACACCGCCCAGAAACCACCGCGACTGGACCCGCACCCGGACCCGGACAAGCTAAACCCGAACCAGGTTCTGTTGTGAAGGTGAGAGCCGGTTCTTCTCCGTTTAGCATCCCCGCGAGTCATCGATCCAAGTTTGATTGACAGATTGAACCAGAACCAGAACAAGAACCAGACCAGACCAGAACCAGACCAGAACCATGACTAAACTAGAACCACAACCATGACTAAACCAGAACCAGACCAGAACCATGACCAGACCAGAACCAGACCAGAACCATGACTAGACCAGAACCACAACCATGACTAGACCAGAACCAGACCAGAACCAGACCAGAACCATGACCAGACCAGAACCAGA
>NW_027176154.1:894986-904986 GCF_023055335.1 Clinocottus analis | reverse complement strand
GCTCAAGGCCCTGTACGAGAGGTCAGAGCACCTCCTGCTGGAGACCTCCTGCTGGAGACCTCCTGCTGCTGC
Source organism: Clinocottus analis (assembly GCF_023055335.1). NCBI lineage: Eukaryota > Metazoa > Chordata > Actinopteri > Perciformes > Cottidae > Clinocottus > Clinocottus analis. Next base: position 904,914 of record NW_027176154.1, on the reverse strand, counting down.
TCACCTCCTGCTGCTGCTCACCTCCTGCTGCTCACCTCCTACTGCTCACCTCCTACTGCTCACCTCCTGCTGCTCACCTCCTACTGCTCACCTCCTACTGCTCACCTCCTGCTGCTCACCTCCTGCTGCTCACCTCCTACTGCTCACCTCCTGCTGCTCACCTCCTGCTGCTGCTCACCTCCTACTGCTCACCTCCTGCTGCTCACCTCCTACTGCTCACCTCCTGCTGCTCACCTCCTACTGCTCACCTCCTGCTGCTCACCTCCTACTGCTCACCTCCTACTGCTCACCTCCTGCTGCTCACCTGCTGCTCACCTCCTACTGCTCACCTCCTGCTGCTCACCTGCTGCTCACCTCCTACTGCTCACCTCCTGCTGCTCACCTGCTGCTCACCTCCTACTGCTCACCTCCTACTGCTCACCTCCTACTGCTCACCTCCTGCTGCTGCTCACCTCCTGCTGCTGCTCACCTCCTGCTGCTCACCTCCTACTGCTCACCTCCTACTGCTCACCTCCTACTGCTCACCTCCTGCTGCTCACCTCCTGCTGCTCACCTCCTACTGCTCACCTCCTACTGCTCACCTCCTGCTGCTCACCTCCTGCTGCTCACCTCCTACTGCTCACCTCCTACTGCTCACCTCCTACTGCTCACCTCCTGCTGCTCACCTCCTGCTGCTCACCTCCTGCTGCTCACCTCCTGCTGCTCACCTCCTACTGCTCACCTCCTACTGCTCACCTCCTACTGCTCACCTCCTACTGCTCACCTCCTACTGCTCACCTCCTGCTGCTCACCTCCTACTGCTCACCTCCTGCTGCTCACCTCCTACTGCTCACCTCCTACTGCTCACCTCCTGCTGCTCACCTCCTGCTGCTCACCTCCTGCTGCTCACCTCCTGCTGCTCACCTCTTGCTGCTCACCTCCTACTGCTGCTCACCTCCTACTGCTCACCTCCTACTGCTCACCTCCTACTGCTCACCTCCTGCTGCTCACCTCCTACTGCTCACCTCCTGCTGCTCACCTCCTACTGCTCACCTCCTACTGCTCACCTCCTGCTGCTCACCTCCTGCTGCTCACCTCCTGCTGCTCACCTCCTGCTGCTCACCTCTTGCTGCTCACCTCCTACTGCTGCTCACCTCTTGCTGCTCACCTCCTACTACTGCTCACCTCCTACTGCTGCTCACCTCCTACTGCTGCTCACCTCCTACTGCTGCTCACCTCCTACTGCTCACCTCCTACTGCTCACCTCCTGCTGCTCACCTCCTACTGCTCACCTCCTACTGCTCACCTCCTACTGCTCACCTCCTGCTGCTCACCTCCTACTGCTCACCTCCTACTGCTCACCTCCTACTGCTCACCTCCTACTGCTCACCTCCTGCTGCTCACCTCCTGCTGCTCACCTCCTACTGCTCACCTCCTACTGCTCACCTCCTACTGCTCACCTCCTACTGCTCACCTCCTACTGCTCACCTCCTGCTGCTCACCCCCTGCTGCTCACCTCCTACTGCTCACCTCCTACTGCTCACCTCCTGCTGCTCACCTCCTACTGCTCACCTCCTACTGCTGCTCACCTCCTACTGCTGCTCACCTCCTACTGCTGCTCACCTCCTACTGCTCACCTCCTACTGCTCACCTCCTGCTGCTCACCTCCTACTGCTCACCTCCTACTGCTCACCTCCTACTGCTCACCTCCTGCTGCTCACCTCCTACTGCTCACCTCCTACTGCTCACCTCCTGCTGCTCACCTCCCACTGCTCACCTCCCACTGCTCACCTCCTACTGCTCACCTCCTGCTGCTGCTCACCTCCTGCTGGTTTATTTCTCTGTAGAGACGTGCCCACACTCAGGAGTAAAGGCTTATTATTTTTCTCCTCCTCTTCCTCTTCCTCCTCCTCCTGCTCTTCCTCCTCCTCCTCCTGCTCTTCCTCCTCCTCCTCTTCCTCCTCCTCCTCCTCCTGCTCTTCCTCCTCCTCCTCCTCTCAGGGTGTCTAAGAGCGTCCCCACCACTAAAGACGTGGAGCCTCTGCTGGAGATCGATGGCGACGCTCGCAGCCTGGAGGTGTTCGTGTCGTCCAGGACGCCGGTTCTCACGGCCAGAGACATCCGCACCTTCCTGCCCTGCACGGTGAACCTGGACCCCAAGCTGAGGGAGATCATAGCAGGTACTACTACTACTACTGTAGTACTACTGATACTAGTACTACATGAACCTGGACCCAAGCTGAGGGAGATCATAGCAGGTACTACTACTACTACTGTAGTACTACTGATACTAGTACTACATGAACCTGGACCCAAGCTGAGGGAGATCATAGCAGGTACTACTACTACTACTGTAGTACTACTGATACTAGTACTACATGAACCTGGACCCAAGCTGAGGGAGATCATAGCAGGTACTACTACTACTACTGTAGTACTACTGATACTAGTACTACATGAACCTGGACCCAAGCTGAGGGAGATCATAGCAGGTACTACTACTACTACTGTAGTACTACTGATACTAGTACTACATGAACCTGGACCCAAGCTGAGGGAGATCATAGCAGGTACTGTACTGCTGTAGTACTACTAGCACAACTGTACTACTACTACTGATACTAGTACTACTGATCCAGATGTTCTGTCTGATCCAGAAGTTCTGTCTGATCCAGAAGTTCTGTCTGATCCAGATGTTCTGTCTGTTCCAGAAGTTCTGTCTGATCCAGATGTTCTGTCTGTTCCAGATGTGCGTGCTGCCCGGGAGCAGGTGAATGTGGGCGGGGTCTCGTATGCGCCCGCCCCCCTGCATGAGGCCCAGCCCCGCCCCGTCTCCATGTACAGCCAGGTGTCGTCAGCATGCTCTCCCTCCGCCTCCTTCGGCGGGCCCTTCAACCCGGCGGTGGTGGGCGGGGCCTCCCCGGCGCCGCCCAGCAGCTACTACAGCGGCATGGCCGGACCGCAGCACCCCTTCTACAACAGGGTGAGTCCGGGCTCCGCCCACACCTGCTGCCGCCACACAGCGACAGGAGACAGCGTTCAGGTTCTCTCCCCAGGGTTCCTCGCCGTCGCCTCACCTGATTGGTTGAGAGGCGGGTAAAGCTGTGATGTCACAGATTTCGGTTCACCTGGTTCACCTTCTATCATTTGAGTTTCTGTCTGTACAGTTTTTTAATTTGCTTCCTTCTTGTTGTTGTTGAATTATTTCGATCATTATTCCTCCCCCTCCTCATCCCCTCAGCCATATTTCCCCCATCACCTTTACCAGCTGCCCCGCCCTCTCATGGCCTCCACCTGTCCATCACACCTCCACACACGTCCTCCACCCAAACTCTTCTTCAGCCGGGACGGCACCACTGTGAGTACCACGCCCTCTCAGAGTCAGAGTGACTCGTTAGGAAAGACTTGTTAGGAGAGACTCGTTAGGAAAGACTTGTTAGGAGAGACTCGTTAGGAAAGACTTGTTAGGAGAGACTCGTTAGGAAAGACTTGTTAGGAGAGACTCGTTAGGAAAGACTCAATCAGTTTAACTAATTTACAATATTTATTAGATTCATATTTTCTATTTTTAAATAATGATAAAATCAATATTTATATTTTACCACAGCCGTCTCTCACTTTGTGACTAATACATTTAATATCCATTATTACATTATCAATAATATTGTTATTTCTATTGTTATATTATTATTATTATTATTATTATTATTGTCATTATCGTGAGGTTTGGATGGAAGACCACTGACATAATAACTGAGATAACTGAGATAATTTATTTAGTTATTACCTAATGATTACCGTCATTATTAAAAAGTATTGTTTCAAAACCTCCAAATATTGATTTTCGTGATCATGCATGATTTATTTATTTATTGTTTAAAATCCTTCCCAGCATCCTCTGCTTCTTTGTTCTTCTGCCAAATTCTTCTTCTGTGGTTTGTGGCCGCTTAGCATTCACGGTTCTTTAACCTTTCTTCTGAACGTGAAATCAGTCATCAATTCTGTCATCAATCATTTCCACTTCTCTGTCATCTGTGTTCTCCAGATGTTTCACCTCTCACCTGTCTGTCTGTCTGTCTGTCTGTCTGTCTGTCTGTCTGTCTGTCTGTCTGTCTGTCTGTCTGTCTGTCTGCAGTATAAGGTTTCATCTTTGAAAAGGAAGCAGGTATTGAACTTTTCCTAACTCCTTCCTTCCTAACTTCCTTCCCTCTGCCTGATCACACTAGCTCCCTCTGTCCACTACTTCTCCCAGCATGCACCTTGCCTGGACTAGCCTGTAGCCTCAGTAGAATGAATAGAATAAAGTTGGTATTATTATGAAGAGTTTATTGATTTAATGGTAACGTGGATCTCGTCCAGGGTCCGGCCTCCGTGTTGTCCGCGGCTCCGTCCATCCTCCTCAGCTCCATGGCGACGGAGGCCGTCTGTGAGCGCGTGCGGCAGATCGAAGGCATCGACCAGAGCATGACGGCCCAGTACGCCGCCACCATCAGGAAGGTGACACATGACGCCAGGACACATGGCACAAGGATACATGACACATGACACCAGGATACATGACACCAGGACACATGACACCAGGACACATGACACCAGGATACATGACACCAGGACACATGACACCAGGACACATGACACTAGAACACATGACACCAGGACACATGACACCAGGACACATGACACCAGGATACATGACACTAGAACACATGACACCAGGACACATGACACCAGGACACATGACACCAGGATACATGACACCAGGACACATGACACCAGGATACATGACACTAGAACACATGACACCAGGACACATGACACTAGAACACATGACACCAGGACACATGGCACAAGGATACATGACACATGACACCAGGACACATGACACCAGGACACATGACACCAGGACACATGACACCAGGACACATGACACCAGGATACATGACACTAGAACACATGACACCAGGACACATGACACTAGAACACATGACACCAGGACACATGACACATGACACCAGGATACATGACACATGACACCAGGATACATGACACCAGGACACATGACACCAGGACACATGACACATGACACCAGGATACATGACACATGACACCAGGATACATGACACCTGGACACATGACACCAGGATACATGACACTAGAACACATGACACCAGGACACATGACACTAGAACACATGACACCAGGACACATGACACCAGGATACATGACACATGACACCAGGACACATGACACCAGGATACATGACACCAGGATACATGACACTAGAACACATGACACTAGAACACATGACACATGACACCAGGATACATGACACATGACACCAGGATACATGACACCAGGACACATGACACTAGAACACATGACACTAGAACACATGACACCAGAACACATGACACCAGGACACATGACACATGACACCAGGATACATGACATATGACACCAGGATACATGACACTAGGACACATGACACCAGGATACATGACACATGACACCATGACACATGACACCAGGATACATGACACATGACACCAGGATACATGACACCAGGATACATGACACTAGAACACATGACACTAGAACACATGACACCAAGACACATGACCTATGACACCAGGATACATGACACATGACACCAGGATACATGACACCAGGATACATGACATATGACACCAGGATACATGACACATGACACCAGGACACATGACACTAGGCTACATGACACGTGACACCATGACACATGACACCATGACACGTGACACTAACAGTTCTCTGGTTTCAGGCCAACGTGAACGGCAGAGTTCTGTCTCAGTGTGACATCGACGAGCTGAAGAAGGAGATGAGCATGAACTTTGGAGACTGGCAGCTGTTCAGAGCCACGGTGAGTCACACATGGTCACATGGTCACATGGTCACACGGTCACACGGTCACATGGTCACACGGTCACACGGTCACACGGTCACAAGTATCTCTGACTCTATACACATATATGTCCCCGTCTCCTCAGGTGCTGGACATGCGTCTCATAGAGAGTCAGGTGCTGCAGGAGGAAGCTGCCAGTGAGCAAGGCAGCGTGGTGGGTGGGCACAGCGAGGCCGGCCGGCGGGCAGCAGCTCCGCCTCACGCCGGCGCCGCCGCATCCCCGATGTACAGCTTCAACATGAGCTTTGAGGAGCTGAGCACCCTGGGGCTGGACGACGCCCAGAGGAACCACACGGCCTGGATGGTATCACCATTATGTTCTTTATCTTACTCATAAATTCTTCTTAAGTTATCTTAGTTATCTTATCTTATCTTTCTTTACTTGACCTCATATGTTTGACCATACCTTAATTCACAGTCCAGATGATCTCTTCTTCTGTGGTGTCCTCAGGGCGGCGCTCACCGCACCGCCAGCATGACCAGCCTGAACTCTCAGGAGTCGTCCAACGACATCGCCCGGCTGACGGACCGGCAGCAGGACGAGTACCAGAGCGCGTACCAGGAGTACATCGCCCAGATGGCGCAGGTGGAGACGGGCGGCGCCGGCGGCGAGCGGCCCATCCAGCCGCTGCCGGGTCAGTTCATGACGTCGTCTGAGGACAAGAGCAAAGACGGCGTCGAGCAGGACGGACGCAAGTCCTTCAACAAGAGGAGCGTCGGCGCCGGCAAACCGCCGGCGGATGTCGCCGACTTTGCCTCCAACGCCGACGCCCTGGACCCCATCACCGAGGAGGACGAGAAGGGGGAGCACGGGGCGGCCCGGTCCCCGCTGACCCGCAAGACCTCGGCCGAGAGAAGCGGGCTGTTCCATGGCGCCGCCGACCTGAAGCTGAAGGCCGGCGGCGGCTCGCGCTACCGGAAGCTCACCAGCGACGACGAGGAGTCGGAGGAGTCGGACAACGCTCCCTTGCTAAGGGACGGGAAGAAGCCGGCAGACCCCAGACCTCCCGGCGGCTCGCTGGCGCTGAAGGGGCGGGACTACCTGTCGGACGCCACGCTGGACAAGAAGGACTCGTCGGACTCGGGCGTGCGGTCCAACGAGAGCTCGCCCAACCACTCGCTGCAGGACGAGGAGGCGGAGCTGTCGCAGCTGGAGCGGGCCGACCTCATCGAGCTGGACGAGGACAAGCGGGGACTTCCCAGCAGCCTCAGCGGCCTGCAGGACCCGGCGGTGGCGCGCATGTCCATCTGCTCCGAGGACCAGTGCAGCCTGCTGGCCAGCAGCCCCGAGGAGAGCTGGCCCTCCTCCCGGTCCTGGAACCTGAACCACCGCACGTCCAGTGACGTCACGCTCAACAACAACGCCAACGCCCAGCAGGGCAACCGGCCACGCCCGCCGGCGGGGAGCGTGGCCTCCACCTCTGACCCCGCCTCCTCCTCCGGTGACGTCATCCTCTCCCCAAGCTCCTCCTCCTCCTCCACTTCCACCAGGCCGGGTCCCAACAACGAGAACGTACGAGTGGTTCACCTGAAGAGGGGCCTGAAGCCCGGAGACCCGCCGGAGGTCACGGTGTCCTCTGACACCGTGACCTTCGGCGAGGAGCGGGAGAGCATCCTGTGACCTCGCCGTGACCTTGTTGTGACCTCAGTGTGACCTTGTTGTGACCTTGCTGTGACCTCAGTGTGACCTTGTTGTGACCTTGTTGTGACCTCGGTGTGACCTTGTTGTGACCTTGTTGTGACCTCAGTGTGACCTTGTTGTGACCTCGGTGTGACCTTGTTGTGACCTCGGTGTGACCTTGTTGTGACCTCGGTGTGACCTTGTTGTGACCTCGGTGTGACCTTGTTGTGAACTTGTAATTTAAAAATAACATCAGTATTAAAATGAGTTCCCTGACACGTGTTTTCACATGAATATAAAATAGATATTAGAACCTAGAAGATGCTGATGAGTCGTTAAAACAGTGTTTGAATGTGAGGAGGAGGAGGAGGAGGAGGAGGAGGAAGAGGTGGGGGAAGAGCAGGAGGAAGAGCTGGTGGACCGGTGGTTTCCTTCAGTCCACTCTGTTGTTCAGCTCGTCTCAGTAGAAGAACAGGAAGTTCTGTAGAAGCTCTGCATGTTGTTGTTGTTGTTGTTGTTGTTGTTGTGAACCGTCCAGATTGACTCTGGTGAAACGAAGCTAAAGAAGTGAAACTATAAACTCAACAGAAGATGAAATGAGTGAATATTAACGTTCATCGTGATTCTTATTGAAGTTTGAGCCAAAAGAAAGAAATCAGGCTTTTATTCTGAAGTTTGGATGAAACGCAAGAAATTTAACTAAAATAATTTTAAAAAATCGTTTACAGATCAAAGGATTGATTGATCAAGAAAATAATCTTTAGTGAATTTAAATAGAAAACGATTTGATGATTCATATTTAACAGATTAATCAAATGTTATTAAACGTTAAAGTCAATGACTGATCAACTAACAGATCAATAAGTTCATCATCATCATAAATGGCGTCATAAGCAGACCTGAGATCTGCTCTTCATCATCATCGAGTCAATATGTTGTGAACGCAAATCAATAAAATCTGGATATTGATCGTTGACTCTGGCTCTTTTATTAAAGTATTCACGAGTTTCACTGAGGTAAAAGTACCTCAATGTGTCATCAGCAAAGAGTACTTGAAGTTTTAAGGTATTTTATTTATATATGTAAATATAAATACATATATATAAATACATATATATATATATATAAATAAATACACATATATATATATGTATTTAAGGTGGGCGTGTCTTATTTAAGGTGGGCGTGTCTTATTGAAGGTGTGTCTTGTTGAAGGTGGGCGTGTCTTGTCGAAGGTGGGCGTGTCTTGTTGAAGGTGGGCGTGTCTTGTTGAAGGTGGGCATGCCTCTCTGCTCCATCCCTACAGGTACATTTTACCTGAACATGAGAAACACGTTTCCCATGTTCAGGTAAAATGTACCTGAGGTTATTGATCGAGGGTGAAACATTCGATGGGTTTAAGAGGCTTTTCCTTTACAGAACAAGACTCTTGTTGCCTTGTATTGTTGTATGCTGCTATATTTTGATGAAGTATTTTTTAAAGGAACATATCGGGTGGAATATACCAGACGTGAGTAATGCGTTACTGTTCCTAACGTCAGTGTCAAGAGATCAATCAGCTGGTTTATGTATAAATATGTAAGGAAGCTTCTTCTGCACAGAGAGACGACGCTCCGCTTCTTTTCACTTATTTTATATTGCACAAAAATAATGAGCAAAAAACAAATATGTGCCATTAATGTTGTAAAAAAAACAGAAAATCCAGTTTCTCTCACAGAATATACATCAAGTCCTAAACTTGTACTATTTTACACCACATGTACACGACCCGGACCGGTCCTCCCAAACAAACCACTTCCTGTCTGGACAGTTAAAACAACAGCAAGGCATTGTGGGAAGGTCGGCCGGGACTTGAACCCTCACATGCTACAAAATCATAACGTCCCTTTGACTATGAAAATAGTTTCACTTGTTAATGTTTCGGTAGAAAGAGAGATGAGGTTCTGTTGGTTCTGTAAACATCAAACTAGTTCAGGCTCCTTCAGACCTTCAACCCGACGGGAAACAAAGAGGAAGAACGTGAACCTGATAGAGCTCATGAGAATGCATAGTTCTGGTTCTGGTTCAGACCCAAAACACAGAGAACTGAACCCATAAAAACCCGTTGAGGTGATTTCATTTCATTCTGCAGCAAAACCACAGTGAGTCCAGGTCGGCTCCCCGTGCTGGCTTCGGAGCTCCAGAACCTGCTGGGTCAAGACGTGAAGCCCAGGAGGACCCGGGTCCTGCTGGATCAGGATCAGGACGTGAAGACCAGGTCCAGCCAGCTGCCCGCGATCATCTCGCTGAGCTCTGGGGTGCAGTGGTCTGGGAAGTCGAAGTGGGACCCGAGGCTGCTGCACGAGTCCAGGTCCTGGTCCACAAGGGACAGGCTCAGGTTCCCCGGGGCC